>NW_024544937.1:0-97500 GCF_018167655.1 Microtus oregoni | reverse complement strand
TCCGTGGAGAAAATGAACGGAATGCCATTTGTTATGACACACTGGCCTCAGTGCTGAAAAGCTCTTTGGGCTTCAACAAAGGTAGGGAGCGGGAGCGTTGTTTCAGGACTAAGGGTCTTTCTGATCCAAGCTCACTTCAGCCTGTCTCAAAGGGAAGACGCCACAAGGAGAGGCAGCAATGCTGTCCAGATGACTTGAACTTGAAAAACCTCCCATCCTGTCTCAGTCTTGAGTCTGGTGTTGAATTTGCTGTGGAACAGTAATGCCACGAGACCCATCACGCTGTTCCGCAGTTTTTCTTACGTGGATGCACTCACTGAGGTGTGGTGTGTAGTGTAGGGCAAGTAGTTTCAAATGGACACTTTCAGATATCAGTACTTTTATTTAGAAATTTTCATCATTCTTACTAATTTTCATTCACTTCAGGAGATCTTCTGGTGATGGGGGGAACAAGGGTTCTTGGAAAGAAAATCAAAATTGCATTGGAATAGCCTAACACATGCCCAGTTGGTAGGCATTTTAAAGTCAAAACTTTCTCTCCCCCACCTTAACATAACGTGGAGGGGCTAGTGAGGCAAAGGCAAGTAAAGGTGCCAGTTACCCAGCCTGATGACATAAGTTTGATTCCTTGGCCCCACATGGTGAAAAGAAAGAAATGACTCCAGCAAGTCATTCTCTCATCCCCACGTATATATCACAGTGCGTGCACAAGTAAATAAAATGTGATCCATTAAGTTAATTAATAAATAATAGCAATAGATAAATATTTATTAAGTAATAAATAAATCGAAACTAAATTGTAGTCCTGGTGATATCTCCAAGGATGCTTGACTGCTATGGTGAGATGTGGAAACTGAGGCCACAAGCCAGTGCAGGGAGCAGCCAGGGCAGTTAAATTATTCGAATAATAATAATCCTGTTAGCTGACATAGAGAGCAAATTGTGCCAGGGAGTTCTCTAAGGGACTGGAACATATGAATCTCATTGCACTAAGTGCAGTCACAAAGACAGGTGTCATTAGTCTTCCCAGTCTCCAAAGAAGGAATCTGGAGCAGGGGGTGCTCAGTCTCTGGCCTAAAGCTGCACAGCTAACGTGTATCAGAGCATAGACTCGAACCTGTAGTTCCCCAAGTCCTAATCCTGGTTCCAATCTTTCTTACCCCTTGGAACAATGAAAAAACATACTCGTGAAATTAGACACTGGTTCCCACAGACCTCTGTCACATTCCATGTTAATTCTTTAAGACATTTATTTGGTGGCGGTCGTGGTGTGTGGGAGTGCATGTGAGATGGTGGGGTGTAAGATGAAAGAGACTTTTCAACGTACCATCCTGTTCCTGCCCTCATAGTATTTATTTATATTCTGTAGTGATAGACAAATGTGTAAATACTTAATAAAGTACAATGGCTAAAGGACCCAGGGGAGGTGCTGGAAAACTATGGGGGATTCAGAATCTCAAGCTAATACAAAAAGAGAGGGGGTCAAGCCCGGCAGTGGTGGCGCATGCCTTTAATCCCAGCAACTGTGAGTTCAAGGCTAGCCTGTCTACAAGAGCCAGTGCCAGGACAGACTCCAAAGCTACAGAGAAACCCCATCTTGAAAAACAAACAAAAAAAGAGGGGAGGGGGCAAAGAAAGCCTCCCTCATGATAATAACATAAGCAGTAACGGGACTCTTGTCCAAGCAGAGCAGGACTGCGGAAGGCAAAGCCTGTGTGAATAGGACATAGGCCCTGGAGGACCTTGAAACAGTGAACATGAAGCTTTGAAAACATTTGGGCTCACATGTTTGAATGGATATTTAAGAATTTCCTATTTTAAACAAGATCTCTTGAGTAAATTGGGAGCATGGGGACCATGGGAGAGGGTTGAAGGGGAGGGGAGAGGGAGGGGGGTCAGAGAAAAATGTAGAGCTCAATAAAATCAATTAAAAAAAAACAAAAAAACCAAACCAAGACAACAACAGCAATAACAAAAAAAAATTCCTTTTTTACCTGTAGGTGATAAGGACTGATTTTGTGCCATGTTAATGTTCTGGGAATTAAGATGTGGGCATCTTCAGAACACAGCATCGCTTATCCTGCCAGATGTGTTCTTCTTTAACCCTCTCCGTTTCTTAACCACCTAAAGCAAAATGGCTGTCCATGATGATCTTGCTTTGAAATCTCTTAGGAGACACACCTCTACTGTGTCTGTGAAATATTTTCCAGCAGAGTATAACTGAGGAGGGAAGGCTGCCTTTGGATGTGTGTGGCACTATTCCACAGGCTGAATAGAACCAGGAAGTAGAGACAGTGAGCTGAGCATCAACATTCGTCTCTCTCTGTCTGCTACCTGACTGCAGATGTAATGATGTGACCAACTACTTCATGCTCCTGCCACAATGCCAAAGGGAGTCTGTGAATGGGGACTACTCAGTTTGTTTCCTGGCTGCCCAGACCCGAATAATCACACAGAAACTATTTCAATTACAACACGGTTAGGCCTATTAGCTCAGGCTTCTTATTAAGTAATTCCTTCATCTTAAATTAACTCATTTCTATTATTCTGTGTATCAATACAAGGTTGTGGCTTACTGGAAGCTACATGGCGTCTGTTTGACTCCTTCTACTCTCTATCTCTGTTTGTATTTCCCACTTGGCTTTACTCTGCTAAACCATTGGCCGAAACAGCTTTATTCATTAACCAATAAAAGCAACACATATACAGAAGGACTTCCCATATTGGAAGTCTTTTCTTCCTCAATATGCTTTTGTCAGATATTTCTCAGAATGAGAAAAATAATGAAAGCAGTGCTCATCAGCTATAGCTCATAGATATTCTTCCGGGTACAAGAAGTACTTGGTGACCATGCCCAGCCACCCAGGCAATCCTGAACACAAGCATAGTCATTGATCTCTGAGGTCAGCCATTGGGCCTCTGCTGAGCTCAGAACTAAAAAAAACCTCAAAGAACTTAACTGAAAAGAGTTCACTGAGCTTCAGATGACTTGTCCCTGCCGTCCAGATGCTTCCTCATAATCTGAGAAAGACAGAGAGATGAACAATGCAAGGGGAACTCACAGTACCATGTGTTAATGTCCCCATGAATGAAAAGCAGCTTCTGTCCTTGTGGGAGGCCGAGAGGTGCTAAGGAAATCTAATGAAAAGCAGAACCAAGAGCTAACATATTGAAAACTTTAAAATTAGTGTGTATTAGTTAGTTTGCTTGATTCTTAAATTGTTTTATTTTATAAACTCTATTATTAAAAATACATCTAAAATAAGAATACCTCAAAAATAAAAATACCTCATACCAGCCCTAACCAGACTCAAATTCTGTGCTACTCAGTGAGTGTCTATACAGTTAGAATAGGCATTAGTTACTTTCCTGTTGCTGTGGTGTAGGAGGTCCTTCTTTCTATGTGTTGCTTTCATTGGTTAATAAAGGAACTGCTTTGGGCCTATTGCAGAGCTGTAGGGGAACAGAGCTAGGTGGGGAAAACTAAAAGGAAATCTGGGAGAAGGAAGTGGAAAGAGACGCTATGGAGCCGTCGCCAGAGTCAGACATACCGCAATTTTGCTGTTAGGCCACGACCTCATGGTGATACACAGATTAATAGAAAGGGATTAAATTAAAATGTGTTAAGAGTTAGCCAATTGCTGGGTGGTGGTGGTGCACGCCTTTAATCCCAGCACTTAGGAGGCAGAGGCAGGCGAATCTCTGTGAGTTTGAGGCCACCCTGGTCTACAAAAGCTAGTTCCATGACAGACACCAAAGCTACAGAGAAACCCTGTCTCAAAAAATAAAAATTAGCCAATAAGAAGCTAGAGCCAATGGGCCAAGCAGTGATTTAATTAATACAGTTTCTGTGTGGTTATTTTGGGTCTAAGCTAGCTGGGTGGCAGGAACCAACAAGCTACCCTTCTCTTACATTGCTGAGATAAAACACTATCACCAATGCCATTTAAAGAAGAAAGAGTTTTTTTGGGGGGTTTACAGTTCCAAAGGACTAAGAGTCCATCATGGCAGGGAAAGTGGAAGGCATGGCAACCAGGGTAACAAACTAAGAACTCACATCTTGAATGGCAGGCAGGAAGCAGAGAGAGCGAACTCTAAATGGCATGAGTCTTTAATCTCTCAAATCTTACCTCCATTGATATATCTTTTCCAACAAGGACACACATCCTACGCATCCCCAAGTAGTACCACCAGCTGGGGACCAAGAATTCAAATGCCCAATGCTATGGGGAACATCTTACTCAAGCTAATACATAATGTAAGCATTTTGCATTCATGAGCTCATTTAATCATCCCAATGAGTATCACTATACCCATTTTATAGATGAGAAAACAGGCACAGAGAAGTTAAGTGACTTGTCCAAAGTCATCCAACTAGCAAGTGGCATAATTATTGGGATCCAAATCCTAGCTGAAGGACTTGAAATTCCATGCTTTTCAACCTGGTGTTAGAACACTTCCTAAATGAAAATTTTGCACCTAGGCTGATGGGTTCCCTAGCTGGTCCTGGCTTCAGACTCTGAATGATTTGTTCTTAAAATTGACCTTGAGCTGTAGCTTGTGATTTGCCATTCTCTTGCCAGCAAAGGTTTGGGGGCAGCAAAGAGCTCAGAAGGTTCCTGTAAACAGTTGCTGGCTGCATAGCAGTCCCTTGGGAATGACAGGGCTTAGAACCTAGCTGTTTTCATCTCTTATTCCAGCCCAGGAGGCTCTCTGATGTACAAACTGCTTTTCTTATTTTATCAAAAGTGTGTGTGTGTGTGTGTGTGTGTGTGTGTGTGTGTGTGTGTGTTGAGGGGGGGGGCATGAAAGCAAATAGGGTGATGAAAATAAAAATTGATTGATGCTTCCCTGAAACAAAGTGCATTGCTCTGGGCACTGTGAACTCTCTGCCTCCATTGAGGGAGTTAACGAAGAGCTGATTTAGAGAAAACCTCTTGCCTGCATAGTGGACTCGCTCATTTGAACCCCACCCATCTGAATCTCAGACTAAAACTGCTGCTGCTCTAGCTCAGAATGAGTGGTTTGTGGAGCAAATTAATAGGGTTAACGCAAATGCCTGGAAGAATTAGAGAGAACCAATGTCTCAGCACCCCCTCGAGCACTGCTGAGATGTAGATGCTGACATAAAAACCATGCCGATTAAAAGTCATTCTGACTTTCTCTGCGAATGCCTCATAGAGTTCTGCACGGTCATTTGTTTCAGTTGGACCTAAGAACTGTACGGAATAACCTTGGCACCAGCTTGTGGGGTCTGGCCGAACCTCACCTCTGTCTTAGATCACTTTGTATATGCATATAATAAGCTTTAGGGCATCAGTGCTCCTTGACATTCAGTTTAGTTATTTTATCAACTGTTTTTCAAAGGCGTCTTTCAAAGACTTCCTCGCCTCATATTTCATGCTATTATTTGAAATAGACGCATTTTGAATACTGAGCAGCTGAATCTCTGGAAAGAAAGTAGGTTTTGAACGGTGTGGTCCTAGTCTAACCTTCCCTCTGATGATTAGCTATCTGCTTTCAATCTTTTTTCCTTAGATTGATTTTATTTTATGTGTAGGAGTGCTTTGCATGCATGTATGTCTGTGGACCGTGTATGTGTCTGGTACACATAGAGAGTGGAAGAGGAACTGGAGTTACAGATGGATGTGAATCACTATTTGGGTGCTGGGAACTGAACCTAGATCCAACTGCAGGAGCAACACATGCTCTTAACTGCTGAGCCATTTCCCTGTCCCCCTACTGGGCTCTCCAGTCTGCTACTCAGGTGTCACTTCTTCCATGAGCCATTTTCTAATGGCCCGGAAGAATGAGACAGCCTAGTCCTGTAAGCCTGTTTAACCTGGGGCAGACATATTTCCAGCACCCGCCCTGCTGCTGTAGCTGCAGCTGCAGCTGCAGCTGCCGCTGCCTCTCCTCCTCCTCCTCCTCCTCCTCCTCCTCCTCCTCCTCCTCCTCCTCCTCTTATTTTGCTGTTGTTTGAGACAGGTTTCTTTCTGCAGCCCTGGCTGTCCTGGAATTTGCTCTGTAGACTAGGCTGGCCTCAGATTCAGAAATCTGCCTGCATCTGCCTCCCTGATACTCTTCTTTTTTAATGATTTGTTTATTTTTATTTTATAATTTAAAGTTGTTTTTGTTTGTTTGTTTATTTGGTTTGAAACAAGGTCTAACTATGCAGCCCTGGCTGGCCTAGAACTCACTATGGAGACCAGGCTAGCCTCCAACTTACAGAGATCTGATGGTCTCTGTCTCCCAAGTGCTGGGATTAAAGGTATACACCACTAAGTGTGGTTTATTTTTATTTTATGTGTGTGTTTTGCCTGCATGTATGTATGTACACACTGTGTATGCCCGGTACCTGGTACCCAGAGAGGCTAGAATAGAGTGTCAGAGTTCCCTGGAACTGGAGGTACAGAAGGTTGTGAGCCACCATGTCGGTGCTGGGAATTGAACCTGGATCTTCTGTAAGAATTTAAGTGCTCCTAACCTCTGAACCATCTCTCTATTCCTAGATTTATTTTAAGACAAATATTTGTGTTCTTTTTAATTATGAGTGTGATGTTTGTCTGTTTGTAGGTATGTGCATGTGAGTGTGGGTGACGATGGCAGCCGGCAGAGGCGCTGCATCCTTCTAGAGCTGGAGCTTTAGGTGGTTGGAAGTCATCTAATGTGGATGCCGAGAAATGAACTCAGATCCTCTGGAAGAGCAGTACTTCACTCCAGGGAAGGGGATCTTTCTGAATTTTTAATGAAAAATTTAATGATTTAATTTATATAAGTACTACCTGAGAATAGTTTCACTGTTTAGAAAACAGGAGAAGAAATTTCTCTTTGATTTTCTTTCCTTCCTTCCTTCCTTCCTTCCTCCCTCCCTCCCTCCCTCCTTCCCTCCCTCTCTCCCTTCTTTTTAGTGGGTTTCATTAGTCCAGTCGGGCCTTGATCTCAGGATGTACCAGATGATGACCTTGAACTGCTGGTCCTCCTGCCTTCACACCCAGAGTGCTGAAATTCCAGGCATGTACATTTAAGTCTGGCCTATGCAGTGCTGAAGATGGAACCCAGAACCTCATGCATGCTAGGCAGACGCTCTACCAACTGAGCTACAGTTCTACGACTTTTCTAATCTAATTCCCTGCATATTTACCCATATCATTTTGAACCTTTTATTTTTAGTTATAAATCCAAGCACATGATATTGGATTTTCCATCTGAAGCATCTTTTAAGTGTATGCAACAACAGCATTGCAGGCATTACAGTGCTGGCTCTATAATCCCTGGGATTTTTTTTCATCCTGTAAAACTGAAATTTTATGTCCATTAAACACCACACCCTATCAGTACTCCCAACCTTGGCAACAGCAATTGTACTTTCCGTTTCTGGGGATTTGACTATTTCATATATCTCTTATAATTGGAACCAAATATTATTTGTGTTTTTGTGGCCAGCTTATTTTTTTTTAGTGTAATGTCCTCCAGGTTCATTCATGTTGTTAAATATGTCAAAATTCCCTTCTCTTTAAAAACCTGAGTAATGTTTCATTATATTTCCTATGTCTATGTCTGCCTTTCATTTATGAACCCTTTAGAGAGATTATTAGTTCATGTATTTATAACACTTTTGATTTTTTGGAGCAACTTTCACGCTATTTTCCATAGTAACTGTACAATTTTGCATTGCCACCAATAATACACGGTACTTCCATTTTCTCCATATCCTTGCTGACAGGTTACCTTTTGCTTTTTCAAAATAGTGTCTGTTATAACAGATGAGAAGTAATAGCCTACTATGGTCGAGGTTTACATTTCCATGATAATTAGAGATGATAAACAGCTCTTCATATCTCTGTTATCTCTTTGTATGTAGAATATCTAAGTTCTTTCTGCATTTAAATATTGTTTTCTCTCCTAAGAGTTGTAGGAATTCCATATGCAATACATATATATACATACATATATAATAGATTAACACTTTGTCAGATACATATTTTAAAAATACTTTGTCCCATTCTGTACATTGCCTTATTTTGTGGTTTTCTTTACTGTATAGTTCCACTTGCCTATTTTTCCTTTTGTGGCTGGGGTTATCAAAATAAACCCAACTAGTTTTATAATGTTAACTTTTTAAGCTAGAACTTGCTGAAGTAATTTAACAGATTTTTGTATGGATCTTTAGGACTTTTTCTACATGTCATTCACAAATAAAAGATACATTTTACTCCCTTTGTCTTGCCTAATTAATCTGGCTTGGACTTCCAGGAATATGCTAAACGGTGGAGACAAGAATGATCATCTTTCTTCTTTGTCTGATCTTAAGGAGGAAAAAAAAAACCCAATCCTTTCACTATTGAGTGTATTATTAGTTGTGAGCCTTTTCTTTCTGGCGTTTATTCTTTTGAGGTAGTTCCTTTCTATTCACAGTTGGTTGTTTTTAGTATGAAAGAGCGGAATTTTGCCAAATGTTTCTTCTAAATCAATTGAAGTGATCATGTTGTTTTTCTTTGTTATACTTATATGGTGCATTATGTTAACTTGCGTCTATTGAGCCACGTTTGCACACACGTTATAATTCCAACTCCATTATGGCATATTCAGTAGTCTCTCCTTATCGACGCTGGGTGTATTTCAAGATCCCCTGCAATGCCTGAACTCACTGAGCTCAGTGCCTGAACCCTATAATTCAGCCTGTTTCCCGCTTTAAGCACTTATCTTGCACTGCAGCTGGAACTTTTGCATTTGGAAGTATGTCAAAATGATCACAAACTTTTTCATTTCTCATAATTGCATAGCTATAAAATTCATTCTTGCTGTATCTCTTAGCAACCTCAGAATTTTTTTCTTCACTTCCCTTCCATTCAAGGGAACACTTTCCAGCTTCTCTTTGGCATATTAGAATCGCTAGGATCAGTACTTTTTGGTTTGATGGTTATTATCAATTAAAATCAGAGTTACTTGTGTGCGTTGTGGGTGCACACCTGCAATCTTAGCACTTGCAAGACAGAGATGGGATGACTGTCGTAAGTTTAAGGCCTCTATAGCAAGTTTGAGGCCAGCCAAGAATTCATAGAGAGGTCCTCTTTCAAGAAAAAGTAAAAATAAAAAGAGGTACTTGTGTAGAAGCAAAATAGTTGACTTCACAGCTAAGATAGCAGTTGAATAACGATAGGCTAGCTGTCTATACAGTGTGGATACATTGGTGTCTTAGGGTTTTTTATTGCTGTCAAGAGACACCATAGCCACTGCAACTCTTAGAAATAAAAACATTTAATTGACGTGGTTCACAGTTTCAGAGGTTCAGGCAATTATAATCATGAAGGGGAGTGTAGCAGCATGCAGGCAGATGTGGTGCTGGAGTTGAGAGTCTTACATCTTGACTCAGAGGCTACAGGAAGTCAACTGGCTGTCCCACTGAGTGAAGCTTGAAAAAAGAGACTTCAAAGCCCTCCCCAACGGTGACACACTTCCTCCTATAAGGCCATACTTCTTAATAGTAACACTCCTTTTAGGGGCCATTTTCTTTCAAAACACCGCAGTTGGACCAAGAAAGGATTCATGCTAGGGCTGGGACAGAGCAGGATGGAATAAAACTTTCTCATACAATTCAGAACAATACATAATTTAAAACTTATGAGCTGTTTATTTCTGGAATTTTCTGTTTAATATTATCAGATCCTCTTTGACCATAGGTGACTGAAACCATGAAAATCAAAACTGCATATGTGCTTTTAATGTGCTGGAGAATTCCATTCTCTAGGATTTTATTAAGATTGTCATCATTTTTTAGAAAAGATATTGGTTTGTTGTTTTCTTTTTTATTGCCTCCTGTCTGGCTTTGATATCAGAGTAAGTAGTGTTGGCTTTATTGAATGAGTTTGGAAGTTTTCCCTCCTTTCACTCATAGGCTTTTGATGCATTTATGTTGGTTTAGATATCTACAGAAATATAGAGTTTTGATTGGAGGGTTTTCTCAAAGCCTAAGTGATAACATATCATGCAAATGTTTTCTGGGTTTTTTTTTTGGTCATGTGATCGAATAGTTTGGAGAATCATACATATTGAACCTTCCTTCAGTCTTTAAACTGGCACACAGTCTTCAGTTTTATTTGTTCTGTGTATCTAGCCTCTAGGTGTCAGAATGGGAAATATAGGCTCTGGACACAGATGTTACAATTCTGTCCAGGCTTCTGCCTCAGGGATCTTATATGCTAGCTGGATATGAAAGATGGTAATTTGGTTCTGACAGCAATTCCTGACCATAATAAATGGTTTGAAGAATATTAAAGGGTTTTGTGATAATAAGCTATGAAGACAGACAAGTTATGTAGAGGATTCTGAGAAGGTTCTTCTAAACAGACAGTTTTCTGAGTTTTGTTTTTCTGAGATGTGATGTAATATAGTTCAGGCAGTCCTCAAACTAACTATAACTTTGAACTCTTGATCCTCCTGCCCCTACTTTTCAACTCTTGTGGCTACAGGCATGCTATAGCATGCCAGGTTAAAGCTGAATATTCAAGGAGAGCTCCATAGGGCTTGTAAATGTTCAATGAATGAATGTATATACTAATAAATATTAACAGAACTTATCTGCAAAAATAAATTGATTTTAGCTATAAACATCTTCCTCTTTTCTATTTTAAAAGTTTTATTTTTTTGTGTTATGTGTATGAGTGTTTTGCCTGTGTGTGTATATGTACCACATGTGTACCTGGTTATCTGTTGTCTTAGCTAGGACTTTGCTGTGATGAGATACTATGATCACAGAAAATCTTACAAAGGAAAACATTTAATTGGGTGCTTCACTGTTTCAGAGGTTTATTCCATTATCATCATGGTAGAAAACATGGTGTTATGCAGGCAGACATGGTACTGGAGATGGAACTGAAAGTCCAATATCTTGACTTGCAGGAAACAGGAAGTGGGCTGAGACACTGGGTGTGGCTTGAGCATATATGAGAACTCAAAGCCTGCCTCCACAGTGACACACTTCCTCCAACAAGGTCATACTTACTCCAACAAAGCCACACCTCCTAATAGTGTCACTCCCCTTGGGGACCATTTTCTTTCAAACCACTGTACCTGTGAAGGCCAGAAGACTGCATTGGATCCCTTGGAATTGGAGTTACAGATACAGATGTCTGGGAACTGAAAAAGATGATTCTTAACCTTGAGCCATCTCTTCAATAGCCCTCCTTCTTTTCTTGAGTCAGGATCTCAGAAATCTCAGGGTAGTCTCAAACTCCCCATAGAGCTGAGGGGCTTGAGCTCCTGATCATCTTACCTCTATCTCCCATGTTCCAGGAGTACAGGCATATGCCACTTTACCCCACTAAGCACATGGTTATGGCTCTATGTTGTACTCCGATAACTTTACATGACCAGAGTTGTCTATAGAAGGCTAACTGCACACCAATGATGGGTCACTGAATGGTTAATGTCTGATATCTCAAGAGAAGATGGTGCTGCAATAGAAGAAGCGGTTTATATGTGAGTCAACATTGAAGGCCAGGAGTTATATAGTGTTGGATAACGTAAGAGTTTGATTACTCCTGTGCTAAGGGGGGAATTTGAGAAATGCCGTGTCATGAGCTGACTATGGCTAAACTCAGCTGCACTCTCTCTGCTACCTGGCATAGGGAGTCATGGAAGTGCCCCTGCACGGAAGGTTGAGCAGAGAAGGAGGGATGAGATGAAGGGCACAAGGAAAGCAAGAACAGCAGGAAAAGCCTCAGACTTGCACAGAACAGGCAAGAACAGCAGGAAAAGCCTCAGACTTGCACAGAACAGGCTGCAGCTGAAGTCTACGGCTCCCTCTGCATGTCTGACAAAGAATGGACTTGCTCCTTCCTCTTTGACCTTTTTGGGTAGGCAGCATAGGAAACTATAGCTACCAGGAATAAATGGCCAGAACATATTGTGGCTCTGTCACTCAAAGGTTGGCAGCTTCTTTCCCAGGTCTTTGTGAACAACTCTCAGTGCCCATGGGGGATCTGGTTGATGTATAATGACTCACTAACCCACAGGGGTTTTCTCTTTGGATCCTAAGTAGAGACTACACATACATAGATCTCTGTGTGTAGGTGTCTAAACGCCCCAGCCCCCGCTGAAGCCCATTTCACAACGGTAGCCCTTTAAACACTTGCTTATAATCAACCATGGATTTCACCAACTTGAGTCTGAATTATAGCGTCATTAAATGACCAGGATTGGGATTTGGGCATCTTGGGTCACAGATTGTGACATTTTGTGTGCCTCCCAACTTCTCTGAGTGGTAGTTACCTCATGTGCAAAATGATGACACTAAATTAAGTTATCTCAATGGCTTCCTTCACTGTGAGTCAATGATTATAGGCCCTTTAAACGCACATAGATAGTCCTCTGGGGCCTGTTTATACAAACCACAGAGGTCAAATGGGCTCAGTCCTCTTGAGCTGGGAGGAGTAAACACAGTATATTATTTACAAGACTGCCTAGACTTAGAAGCAGTTGAGTTTGTCCAGTATGCAACAAAGAAGGAAACTCGGCAAACACAATTAAATATGAAGTGGTAAGAAGAAAAGATCAAAGCCTTAGATTCTGAGTCCTAGTTTCATGGTGCAGCTGTCAAGACTCCCGCCACTCCTGTGAGCTAGGGACAGGAGCTGTGCGGGGATGGCTGAGTGCAAGCCATGGAGCCGGGCCCTGGTTAATGGCTCTTCCCTCCATTTTCCTTTTGTGAGCACAGCCAGCTGAATCCTCACAGCCAGGCGACCCTCCCATCTAAATGCTTCTTTGTTCATTCAGGCCAGATTGCCACAGAATGGGACGATGGCTCTAGTGGTCAGTATTTGGAATATTTCAAAATTTTCCACTTTGGACTTACTTGCTCTCAGTGTTGTTGTGAAAACCTAGAGATGGATGTGTCCTTCCCACATCCAAGGTACCGTTAGTTAAAGGCATGTTTTCGGTGTCACGAATCAGAGAAACTAAAGGGGTTTACAACCTGTCTTGTCGCTGAAAAAGTGTGTGTGTGTGTGTGTGTGTGTGTGTGTGTGTGTGTGTGTGTGTGTTGGGGATGGGGAATTCTGTGAGTTTTTTTTTGTTGTTGTTACAGTCTATTTTAAAAAAGAATGGCAGTTTAGAATGTTCTGCTTTTAATTTTGATAGCACTATGTCTAGAGCTGGCAGCTAATGGCAGGTGCCCTCGACAGGTTTCCCATTTCCCATAGGTCACGAAATGGTGCCAAAAGTCCTGGGCTCTAAAACTGCATGAGTTGCCCCTGCTAAAGTGGGAGACCTGGGCCCTTTTCCCTACCCCTCCAGATACCACCAGTAGTCAAAAGGTTGGGTCCTGATGAAGCTGCCTGTTCTTGTGATAGAAAGCCGCTGTGAGGGTGAGGCCCTGCTGCCCGGGCCTAGTTGCCATGGGTAAGGTAATGCCAAGGAGAATCAGCTGAGAAATTAACCCCCAGGTATCATGCCGTGACTCTTTAGAACTTCACCCTAAAAAAAAAATGATGTTCTGGAGCTGCTAGACAGACAAGGAGATGGACAGATGCCTCTGATGCGTGGGGGCGTCCGAGGGCAAGGAATGCATGCACACAGGGCCCAAGGAAGAGAGGGAGGCAGAAGCCGGCAGCAACACAGCTTGGGGCATTAGAGTTCCCATTAGAGCACACCTGTTTCTATTTCCCCCTTAGGTTGTTCTCAGGGTAGTGGATGGGACGGTCCAGAAGGCCTAGCACATACTTGCATCTTGCCCTGTCTTGTTTTGGTCAGCTCTAGCCCTGAGATTGCCATTGGAATTTAGATTCCACTCTCCTCGCGCTCTGGCGCAGGTACCCTCTCCTTTCCCCCCTTTCACTCTGACTGTGCGCTCGCCCTCCTGTTCTCTTCTTTTTGCATCCCCTCCCCATTTTCCTAGTGGCTCCTCCCCTTTACGTGTCCTGAGGCCCCTCTTTTGTGGTGGTTCTAAGAAAGCAGGGGTGGGTGGGAGGTGGCGCTCTCTTTTCCTGGAGCAGGGTTGCAGTTATAAAGACAGGGCACGAATGGGAAGCCTTTCTCAGCAAAGCTGACAAGGGACCCAGAGCTTTTTGTAATTTTTCAAATGCGGTTCCCCCCCCCCCCCCGATGTTGTCCTCTTGGGCCTTGCATGGAGATGCTTTCGATGGAAGGTTCCCTGTTTCACACATGGGTTTCACTAAGGTCATGCTAATGGTATTTTGTCCGTTGGGTAAGATTTGTAGATTGCCCAGACTGTCAGACACAAGGCGGCGGGGCGGGGGGAGGGGACGGAGTACGGGGGTGGGGCGAGATGTACTTTCTGTTTACTAGTCCAAAGTGAAATGTGCTTTATAGATCCCAAATGTAGCTCTGCCCTGCCAGCTCTTCACGGCTCCAGTTAACTTCCTAAACACTGCTCTCTTCAGGCCCCGTGACAAGTTATAATAGCAAGTGGCAATGTTTGCCAAAGGGTGGCAGAAACAGTAGTGTACTTGCTGAGACTTTGGCTCTGAGCAGGTGAGCACAGTTTCTGCCAGCATCCCTTTGGCGACCTGCATGTAGTCCCTCCAGCTCTGTCCCTGCCCCCCCCCCATGCGCTCCCCCCCTCCCTCTTTTGGTAGCAGTTTGAAGACCTTGCTAATTGCCCAAGGCAAATGATAGAAGACAGATTTTGCAATGGAAGGCTTTGTTGTTGCTAACATTGTGGGCATTGTTTCTGAGAGTTTGTTGTTTTTGGAGGCGGCTAGGAAGGAGGAGGAATGCAATGAAGTCTTTCCAGCTAGATCTCTGGGAGCTGTCGGGCCAACACCTGCCCCAGCCAGAGACCCATTCTGTTTTGCTCTTTCTCTGCCGCCTGCTTCTTGGTATACACTGCAGCCACCCAGAGGTAAACAGGTTCTGAACCGCTTGCAGGCCCCTGTTGGCTTCCTTGCCATGCATTTGTACACTTCAAAAGAAAAATTAAAAGTAAAACAAAGCAAAGTTCCAGGGAGGCTCCTAGGAGCATTTCCTGACCAGCAGGGGGCTAGGGTATGTACTAATGACCTGTAAAGTCCCTTTGACCATAATCAGGCCTGAATCCTTTGATGCCCGTGGATCCCAGAAAAGATAAAAGCCTAGGATTTCTTCAAGGAGAGGAAATTAGTCATAAATGTTAGTGTTCACTTGTGAAGTTCTGAAGATTACTGGAAACTTCTCACTTCAGCAGGATGTCAGACAAAGCCTGTTTATGTTACTACTCAAAGATGAGGTCCAGTACAGGACTGGGGGGGGGACTTCCTCGGAATCTGGCATTTCTTCAGATAAACACTAGGTGGCATGGAGAACTTAACAAATAGAAAACGCTAACTATCATAAATTGAAATATAGAGAATGACCCTCTGGTCCTATTTGAAGCAATTGTGTAAAACCTCCCTGTCAAAGTTCGATGGAAAACTTCAACAACCTAACTAATGTTAGTTACTGAAGCATTACAAAGAAAACCCAGCTAGAGAATTTAGTCCCTGCCCCAGCCCCCGCCCCCGCCCCATCTCTCCTTACAATCCTTTCTGAAGTATCATTTTATAAACATGATGATAAATTCAAAATATAATTGTTACCATGACTAGATTCCTTAATAGAAAACAGCCTATTCCTGTCAGCGTGGACGTGGTTTTCATTTGAGCAGCTCTGACAGGCTTTATGAAATCAACCAACAGGGAGGGGGAGGGAGAGGCACAACACACTCAGATCCCTCCTCCGCAAGCATCCCTTTGGACTGAAAGGCAGGCTTCCTCCCACCTTTTGACATTCCCAATCTGTTCCCTTCTCGGTGGTTAGGGCTGGGGAGAGGAATGGGTGCTACAAGTGAGCAGGTGTCCTTGCTCCAGCTGGACGCTTAGATCCCTTCTGACAATACCACAGCCTCTCCTTTGCTTAGCGAGCCTGGAAGGACAAGCAAATCTCTGCTGTTAAGACACTTTAGTCATAATTAGAGCCAGGCACGTTTAAGGGCCGTCACGCCTTCTCCCAGAGAAGAGTCCCAATAAGTACACAAGTCTCCAGCCCTATAACAGTGCCATGGCCCTCCCTGCCTATACCAGACAGGCCACAGGCTGGGAAAGCAGAGACAAGGGTCCTGAAACCTAGGGCAAGACTGGATCTTCTAGTTGTCTAAGTTTTTCTCGTATGTGTTGGTGGGGAGGACAAGGTCCCACTCTATAGCTTGGAATTCAGGCTGTAGCCCAGGCTAGTCTCCTCCAACCCGAGGCCGTCTTTTTTTCACAGCCTTCCAAGTACTGGGGTTGCTAATATACGCTACCGAGCCCAGCCCAAATGGAAGTTCCAAGAGTCAGACAGACTACCGGGTGGTGGTGATGCACACCTTTAATCCCAACTCTTGGGAGGCAGAGGCAGGCAGAGCTTTATGAGTTTGAGGACAGCCTGGTCTACAAAGTGAGTTCCAGGACAGCCGTGGCAGTTATGCAGAGAAATCCTGTCTCAAGAAACTATAAATCAATAAATAGACAATGGTCATGTTTTCTTTCATTTGTGGTTCCTAGATTTTTTAATGATTTTTTAAAAATATTTATTTATTTATTATGTATACAATGTTCTATCTGTGTGTATTTCTGCAGGCCAGAAGAGGGCACCAGACCTCATTACAGATGGTTGTGAGCCACCATGTGGTTGCTGGGAATTGAACTCAGGACCTTTGGAAGAGCAGGCAATGCTCTTAACCACTGAGCCATCTCTCCAGCCCCTTAATGATTTATTTTTATTTTATATGCATTGGTATTTTGCCTACCTGCATGTCTATGTGACAGGTGTCAGGTCCCCTGGAACTGGAGTTACAGACAGTTGTGAGCTACCATGTGGGTATTGGGAATTGAACCTGGGTCCTCTAGAAAAGCAGTCAGTGCTCTTAACCACTGAGTCATCTATCCAGCCCCTGATGTCTAGATTTTATGGAGAGATATAAAATTATGTATGTACCTAGGCTGTAAAAGTAAAAGTAACATTGTTTGGAGGGGATGGGGTGAGGAAATGGAGGGGAGATGGGACATATGCTCAACATACAATATATGAATGTCCCTCCTCCCAGTAGTTGAAAAGGCCAAGACAGAAAATCTACCCTGGAAGGTCTCATCGGCATTAAGGAAGCATACCTTCACGGAGCTGAAATTGATGCTGGAATAGCTATTAATCTCCTATCTAGTTAAGATGACCAAAAAGGAGTCACACATACAGATCCAGTCTCCATATAGACAGAGGTCAGGTTGGCAGACAGTGCAGATGTGTTGCATAGCCCTACTTGTAGCACAATTAATAAAAACCCAGAGACAGATATTGGGGTTCCACCTGAAGGTCAGAAAAGCAAAACAGCCAGCTACTCTATCTCAGTCCAAAATGGCGATCCCGCCTCCAGGAATCTCAGAATTAGACTGTGTCTGAGAGCTGTCTCCTCCTGTCTTATTTTTTTAATTTATTTATTTATTAAGGATTTCTTCCTCTTCCCCGCCACCGCCTCCCGTTTCCCTCCCCCTCCCCCAATCAAGTCCCCCTCCCTCATCAGCTCGAAGAGCAATCAGGGTTCCATGACCTGTGCGAAGTCCAAGGACCGCCCACCTCCATCCAGGTCTAGTAAGGTGAGCATCCAAACTGCCTAGGCTCCCCCAAAGCCAGTACGTGCAGTAGGATCAAAAACCCATTGCCATTGCTCTTGAGTTCTCAGTAGTCCTCATTGTCCACTATGTTCAGCAAGTCTGGTTTTATCCCATGCTTTTTCAGACCCAGGCCAGCTGGCCTTGGTGAGTTCCCGATAGAACATCACCATTGTCTCAGTGTGTGGGTGCACCCCTCGCGGTCCTGAGTTCTTTGCTCATGCTCTCTCTCCTTCTGCTCCTGATTTGGGCCTTGAGATTTCAGTCCAGTGCTCCAATGTGGGTCTCTGTCTCTGTCTCATTTCATTGCCTAATGAAGGTTAATATTCAGGAGGATGCCTATATGTTTTTAATCCTCTCTAATTCTAGGATTAAAGGGTGCACCACTACCACTTGGTTTCTATGGCAACTAGTGTTGGCACTGGGATTAAAGGTGTGTGTCACCACTGCCTGGTCTGTAAGGCTGACCAGTGGGGCAGTTTTACTTTCTGATCTTCAGGCAAGTTTTGTTTATTAAAATACAAATGAAATAGCACTTCACCTGCCCTTTATGCTTCCCCATGTCTGTATGTTTGCATCTGCAAAGTGGGGATGAAAGCTATCCTACCTGATGTGGGAGAGTCTTCTGTTTTGTGTTGATTTCATTGCTTAATAAAGAAACTGTCTTGGCCATTTGATAGGCCAGCCCTTAGGTGGGTGGAGTAAACAGAACAGAATGCTGGGTAGAAGGCAATGAGGCAGATGCCTCAGGCAGACGCCATGCCTCTCCTCTCCAGACAGACGCCATGAAGCCAGCCACCAGGTCAGACATGCTGAATCTTCCCCGGTAAGCCACCACCTCGTGGTGCTACACAGATTATTAGAAATGGGTTAATCAAGATATGAGAATTAGCCAAAAAGAGGCTAGATATAATGGGCCAGGCAGTGTTTAAAAGAATACAATTTGTGTGTTGTTATTTCCGGGGCAAAGCTAGCGGTGCAGTAGCTGGGCGGGACGAAAAGCAGGCCTGCTCGTCACCCCTCACTACACCTACCCCTCAGAGCTGTGAACCTAAATGACCCCCTACTCACCCCACTCATGCAATATGGAGAAAAAGTTTCCCTATTTAATATTTTGTCCATTTGGGTATTCTGGTGGTGGTGTCCATATTCATGTGCACACAAGTGCATGTTTCTGTGGGCCACAGTGACAGGTTTCTTATTTATTTATTTTTCAGTGGTTTTGGAGATCCACACTCAGGTCCTCATGCTTGCAAGGCAAACACTAATTAAGCCCCTCTACCCCCTTGTGCCTGGGTTTTGATCCCTTGCTCTTGTTTCTTCCTCCAGGAAATGCTGCACACATGATTTTAACCCATTTTCACAACAACTTGGAACTGTATACATTTGGTAAAGAACTCATACTGCTGGAACAGGACTCAAGATACACACACACACAGGAGCAGGGTTTAATGGCATTTGAAGCTGAGAGAATATTTTCTTTCCTGGAGTTTTGGGGAACATTGTATTAAAAGCCATTATAAGCTGGTTGCATTGTCATGCAAATTTTGGACATCTCTATGTTTTCATGTTCCTTCTATCCCTGGAAAAGCAAAGCTTACTAACACAATGCCACAGTGATTCACTTCATTAGTGTATTGTGTTCCTCAAAATCAATGGACTTGTTTAAAAATTAATCAACAAAATCACCTTTTATAAGATTGCCATAGTCCAAATGATCAATTGTGCAAATACGGAGAATTTTTATGAAGCAAAATCTCCATCTCCCCAATATTCTATTAAAAGCTATGAACAACAATCTTTAAATATTTTGCTACTAATATTGTTTAATTATCCCCTAGATTTTATCACAAATATTTGATTATACTTGTTTTATTGTCTATTTATGGGGCCATTTACAATTACCATCTACTACCCCATCATATTCCTTAATACACAGCTGAAGATGTTGCCTATAGTATTTGTTCCCAATAATATCTATCCATTGAAACTTCTGCAAGAATGACAAGCAGTGGTGATGTGTACTTTTAATTCAAGCACCTGGGAGGCAGAGGCAGGCGAGTCTCTAAATTTGAGGCCAACCTGGTGTATAGAGCCAGTTCCAGGGCTACACAGAGAAACCCTATCTTGAAAAATCCAAAATAAATAAATACATAAAAAGAAAGAAACTCCTGCAAGACTTTACTTGATTTGCTATTTGATTAAAGTACAATTTATGTTTACTGATCGAAACTCTTCATTTTCCTTGGTAAGTTTGTGCTGTCTGTGGAAGGATCAAGTATTTTGCTTGTCTATCATGCATAAGGCCTAGCTTTTGATCCTTAGAACCACATAAACCAGGTATTGTAGTGTACACCCGTAATCCCAGTACTTGAAGGTAGAGAAGCAGGAGGATCAGCAGTCTAAACTCACCTTTAGCTATACCGTGAGTTTGAGGCCAGTGTGGAATACACGAGACCCTGTCTCAAAAATAATCTCCTAGTGTAATAGATCTCAAATAGAACTTTGGTGAAGATTAACTAAAGACATTCACAGTTAGATATGAGTAGTTGATAGGCCATTATACTCACAAAGATTGAATACCTTCTAAAAGAAAAATGTATTAGTTCACAAATAATGAAATGGTAGTAGATATAGGATGTTGGGGGCTGCAGACCCCTGGCCCCTTGACTTTCTTTGCCTGCCTCAGACCCGTTGCCTGCTGGAGTGAACTGAGCAAAACAACTTGTTTTCTTGTGTTTGTGGCTGCTCTGAGTACAAGACCCTCATGAGTTCCTGATGGCAGGGGAATGAATTCTGGTGAGTTTTACAGCTGGAAATCCTGAGAGCTAGGGCATGGCTATCAGTTAAGGATCCTTATAAAAGCTTCCCTGGAGCACAATAAAGTTGGTATTCTTGGCATTCTTGTTTCAAGGATGACCTGTGTCCCCGTGTCTCTGTCTCTGTGTGCTTGTGTTTTTAAATCTCCATCCTAGTTCCTAGCTCATGAACCATATTGTAGAGCATAGAGCAGATATGATGCTGTGCTCTACAAGTGGAGGCCCCCAGAGAGATTGCTTTATAGTAGGATATTACTCTAGAGTCCATTCCAGTATACTTGGGATTCTTCCAGACCTGAGCTCTCCCCAGTCCATTCACTGGTATGTACTTATAACAGGAACTAGCTACATGTTATTATTATTATACTAGTTATTATTAGATATTATTACTAGTTATATGTTAACTAGTAATATAGTTGTTAGACCTTCATCCAACACAGACTTGAGGTTGTTTTTGTTCCCTTACCAGGAGTAAATGCCATCTTTAAATGTCTTAGGTAGTTTCTGAAAGTTGAAGTTTTCCTAAACATGGCACAGATGTACAGAACATCTGGGTGGCAAGCTCTTGGCAACGCTTCAGGGGTCTCATTGTCACAGCTGGGACCCATTGGTTGGGGTGAGCATTTGGAATCTCCTAAAGTAAAAACACACAAACAAAAACAACAACAACATCAACAACAACCCCCACCCCCCAAAAAACTCTCTTTTTTTAAATGTTTGGTCTCAAATGAATTATTGGGAACACAGATTACCTTATATCCAAAGGTAATAAGCAAATCAAAGCATTTTCACACTAAACCAAATGTTTGAGTTTTCAAGAAACATAGTGTTTGTATTAGACATTTTGACTAAGGATGCATTGACAAACCTATAACATAGACCTTCAAAACCAAAATCATCTTGATAATCTCTCATTATAAAATATACTTTTCATAGGCTACTTTTGAGCATTGTTTCATTTGATCTTACAGTAGTGAAGGGAGATAGGTGGGGTGGGTATGTAAATGCCCATTCTGCAGATTAAGAGATGCATGTCTAGAGGATTGACCTGGCTTGTCCCAGTTAGTTCCAAACAGCCAACGAAGATCAGAATTTCATTTTGGATCCTCTACCCCGATGCTACAGAACCACATTAACTGAGCTGGTTAGGGGGACGAGTTTCTGAGTTAGTGTGTTGCCCATAGGAAGAGGTGGCAGACTGGGGCTATCAGTTAGCATACAGTCCCCAAGACTGGGTTTTGGATGGTGACACTTTCAATCTTCTTCCAGAAGACTTAAATAATTAGTGCAACTTGGCAGAATGCTCTGCAGCTCTGGATTATTACAGGAAGAGAGAGCTTGCTGAGCTCCAAGGACAGAGTTATATGAGATCTGGGTGGAGTTTTGAGGCTAGCCACTCCTACAAAATAGAATTAATCCTATTCCAGCAGATGGCTCACCACTGCGCATCTGAAGACAACAAGGATTAATAGCAGCCCAAGCCATCTGGCCAAAGAAACACTCAGTGTGGGTCACCTTGTAAATTTGGGAACAATACCCCATCCTTCTTACCAAGTCCAAGGGCTCAAATTCTTTCTGTCTTTCCCCACTATGTACTGAGTGCCAGCTCTGATCAGCAACAGAATTTGAATGCTAAAAAGCCAAATGGGAAAGTGCCAAAATCTAGGTTTTGTTTGTTTGTTTGTTTTTAAGATGTTAGTGCACACTGGTTTCCCAAAACCCTTTCACCTACATTCAAGCCAAACAGTATAGACAGGGCCTAGTGTTTACTGCCATTTCAGATGTAGATTTTGGGCACTGAAGAGTTGGCTGAGTCAGTAAAGTGTCTGTTGGCTGTAGAAGTATGAGAATTTAAGTTCAGCTCCCCAGCACCCATGTATAAAGCGGTTCCCCTCCATAATCCCATATTGGGGAGGGAAACAGTCTAGCCAATTAACGAGCTCCAGGTTCCTCCAGAGACCCTGACTCATCACACTTGGATGACTTGTCAGTTTTTCATAAGTCTGTATATCTCTATTTCATCTATATCTATATCTTAAATGCACATCCGTGTTTCTTTTTGTATATATGTCATCTGTATATACATATGTATGCATGTAGCCAAAGTATGTATATGGTGTCATGTAGACAAAACCATAACGAAGCAGTCTGAACATGCACACAGAAATCAGGAAACCAGGTTGACGATAAAGATGCAAGCTCACTTTAGTGCAGAGCCCATCAGATTTCTTCTTTGGGGTGGGTCAGACACAAGTGATAGATGGAACCAGAGACAAAGACTGCTTTTTAAGAGGATGGAGTTAGAAAGTTTGATTAACACATCGTGCTCAACCTTGAAACACAGTTTCTATCTTTGGTGCCCAAGTGCTTCCAGTTGAAGATAATTTCAGTCTTAGTGCCTCGTGAGTACCATGAAGTAAACGGGTGACCCAAACCATCCAGCTATCTTGCAAACAACTACTCACGAGAAGCTTCATTTATTTTTCTCTTGAAAAATGTCTCAATCTCATTTGGACAGAAATGGAAAATGACATTTGAAACTTTAATCCTTTAATATGTAGTCTGGTTCTTTCCAAAGTTTGCAATGCTTCCAAGTTCTGGAACTCATAACTAAGTAAGCATATGGAAACAGAATGTTCTCCATATCTTGGCTTCTCAAGTATCGTCAGGGTAGATTGTCTCCCACTGACATTGTGCAGGCAGTCATCCTTGTGTGCAACATTCTTGGCCAAGACAAACTCTTTCCTCTCCTAAACTGCATCTCCATACTAGGCCCAGCCCATCCAGTGTTAAGATTGCCCCCTCCAAGACTTTGATCTTGTTACTTCCCCTCCCCATACAGTTCCCTCCTTCATTTTCCTTCAGGAACCGTCTCAGACTCTACGATGCCACAAAGTGAAGGCGTAAGTCACAAACAATGCCACACCAGTTTGGAATTATGATTAATAGGGTGGTATTTATTTAAAGGGGAAAAAACTTACAGATCACCGTCAGCCCTCTGCGCAACCAGGAAGGGAGTCTAGTCGCCGGCAGAGCAGGAAGTGAAGAGAGAGAGGAGAGGGAAGTGGCTGCTTTTTTAAAGGGAGAGAGACCACGCCCCAATGGGCTGGCATCTCAGCAGCCATATACTGGAGGAGTGGGAGGACCTCCCGTAACACCTCCCCCTTTTGTTTAAATAAGAGAGTTCTAAACCTACTATGAAATTATATACAATAAGTACAAATATCCTATTCTAACTAGCTTAGGTCTTGTATAATAAATAACTTGGCCAAGTCATGAGAGAAAGTAACTACATTTATATAGTCTTCAACCCCATCGAAGATCTGAGAAGGGAAATAATGTTACCTGGGTAATTAGGAAGTTCAGTAAAACAACTTCCAAAACATGCAACAAATTACAGAGACAACTAGCTACCTAGGCAATCACCCAAAGTCACATTAGCAGCGTTGAAGCAACCAACTTTGGCTAAGGCCTAACATAACTGACATACCATTTTCAAAGGCAAGCAACTTTTCAAAACTATCTTACCCTGTCTTGGCAGGATATGACAGCCCTGTTTTATCCATTGATGCACGCTCTGTATCTTTGTCAGTGGTTGAGGTATGGGCATTTCTTTGCCCCAAGGCCAGTTCTGCCAAAAAGAAAGGCTCCAGGTGGAGTGTCTTTGGTGCTCAACATTCTCTCGGGAATAGAGTGGTGTTGCCAGGAGCAATTGTGTCTCACAACCACAAAACTTTGAGTTAGATTAAAGGCCATTTTCTACAGCTCTTTGAAGAAGTTGAAGATTATCTATCTATACTGAGTATAATCTCTATATATCTAAAGAACCTGATTAGTCTAATTATAAATGACAAACTTAGATGACTATTAGTCTATATAATTCTCAATATCTATCTAACTTAAAGACTAAGACAATAAACGACTGTGAAACAAATGAGGACAATGACCTCCAAATATAAACAATGTACAAATATACATTGCAGTAGGTAAATATATATCAATACACAAACATTATATAAGTTTCTTAATCAGAGGTAGAAATGTACACTGCAATATGGTAAATATATACAATATATATATCAATACAATATATGTCAATACATAAAAATGTTTTAAACAGAGGTAGAAACATGCATGCATACAATAGTCAATATAATTTAACTTTGTATCTATATACAAGAATCTATACCAATATATTTGTCTAAAAACAGTTACTCACAATTACAAATCTATTATCCCATCATTCCCTCTTTTTTTTTCAAAATGATCCCTGAGCTTATAAAATTCTTCCCCCAACCTCCCAACCCCTAAATGATGTCCCTAAACCCAGGGGTAAATTTTCCTGGGAGAGGGGACGTCGTCCTCTAGAATTACTTCCAGCTGTCATGGGGGCGATGTTCTTTCTGGGGGATCCTGTGAAAGTAAAATGATGGTTAAATTTCAAGATCAATGTCTTTTAAAATTGCAAATAGTCTCTGAGTATTTTGTGGAGGTCTGGCCAGAATGTTGTATAAGATGTGCACCATTTCAGCTAACCAAGTTGGGATCGTCTTGTGCAGCTGGTATCCAAAACAGGTCTTGTAGTAGCGCTATCAGTATCATGACGTCATATCAACCAGGTAGAATTGTTGTTGTGGGGCCCCATCTTCTTCCTGGAAACTTCAAATGTCACTTCAGGAAAAACTCATTGTTCATTGTGAAAAACTTAAACATTAATCATATATACATATATAGACATACATATATATATTCAATGAAAGGCTTGATAGATATATTCAATGAAAAGTATGATAGATATGAAGAAAAGCAAAGATGTTTTCTAAACTCATATTTCTTTCTGTCTCATATCATTGCTCTTGACATGAGACAGAAACTCCAGAAACTCTGGGTTTTTCTCTTACTAACAGGCTTGGAATTGGAGAGGGACTGAGCCAGAGTCCAACTTCAAAACCAGCTTTATAAATTTAGAAATATGGTTTAATATTACTTACACAACCCATTCAGTTTTCTTGATATTTCCTATTGGGCAGGTATTTTTCCATCTGTCAGTATCCAAACATCCAGGGCCCCTTGAATTTCTCAAAGATGAGTGTTTTCCTGTGGAGATAAGAACAGAACCCTGCCCCCATTCTATATGTTTTTCTTACCACCTGTATGAATATCATCATTGTGGATGAGTTGTCATTTCTCCTTTCCAAGAGGTTTCTCCTCTTCAAATCGAAACTTTATTAATTTTGATGATATCCACAATTTTTCTTCTCCTGTGAAAACAAGAGCAAAACCCCTTCCCCAACGTAGCACATCTCCTGGCTTCCACTGAGAGGTCAGCACATCTTTGAAATAAATCGGTTGATTTAGTTCAGCAGACTTTTCCATTATCCAATGTCTTTCTGCTGCTGTCATTCCTTTCTCATTAGCGTTAAGAAAATTCAAGGTTAATAAAGCATTATGTAATCTATTTCTGGGGATATTTTCGGTCCTTTTCTGTTTGTTCAGCATATCCTTTATAGTACGATTTGATCTTTCTATAACTGCCTGACCTGTAGGATTATTTGGTATACCTGTAATGTGTTTTATATTATAATAATCAAAAAAGCGTTTCATTTTCTTAGATACATATGTTGGACCATTATCTGTCTTTATTTGCGCAGGTATACCCATGATGGCCATAACTTCCAATAAATGTGTGATTACTGAATCAGCCTTTTCTGAGCTCAGGGCAGTAGCCCATTGAAAACCTGAATACGTGTCTATGGTGTGGTGTACATATTTTAATTTACCAAATTCCATAAAGTGGAACACATCCATCTGCCAGATTTCATTTCTCTTAGTACCCTTTGGGTTACTCCCTGCAGGCAATGGTGTTTGATTATAGAAAGAACAAGTAGGACGTCTCTTTGTAATGTTCTTAGCTTGTTGCCAAGTGATGGAAAATTCTTTCTTTAGGCCTTTACTATTGACGTGATGCTTCTTATGAAATTCTGAGGCCTGCAACACACTTCCAATCAATAATTGATCAATCTCAGCGTTGCCTTGGGCTAGAGGATCAGGCAGACCTGTATGGGACCGGATGTGTATTGTGTACATCGGACAAAGCCTGTTCCTGATTATGTCTTGTACCTGGATAAACAATGAAGTCAACTCTCTGACATCTGGTATAAATTCAGCGGTTTCAATATGCAAGATAACTCTTTCTGCATATTGTGAATCTGTAACTATATTAAGAGGTTCTTTAAAATCCCTTAGCACCATAAGAATGGCATATAATTCTGCCTTCTGGACAGAATAATAAGGGCTTTGTCCCACCTTACTCAATTCATCTGACTTGTAACCTGCTTTCCCTGATTTATTTGCATCAGTATAGAACGTACGGGCTCCAGTTATTGGAGCATCACATACAATTCTAGGAAGAATCCAAGAAGTTCTTTTTATGAGGTTAAGTCTACCACTTTTGGGATAGTTGCTATTAATTTCTCCCAAAAAATTAGCACAAGCTCTTTGCCACGGTTCATTGTCTTCCCATAACTTTTTTATTTCTTCAGTAGTAAAAGGCACTATAATTTCTGCTGGGTCTATGCCTGCTAGTTGACAAAGTCTCAGCTTACCTTTTATGATTAATTCAGAGATTTTTCCACGTAAGTTTTTAATTTTTTACTTGGTTTATTAGGTATAAATATCCACTCTAAAATAATATCTTCCCTCTGCATTAGAATCCCTGTAGGAGAAATTCTGGAAGGCAATATGACTAGGATGCTGCTAAGATTTGGGTTCACCCTATCCACATGTGCCTCCTGTAATTTTTTCCTCAATCATTGTCAGTTCCTTTTCTGCTTCAGCTGTCAGTTTTCTTGGACTAGTCAAATCTTAATCACCATCTAAGGTTTTGTTTAAATGAACTATTAGATCAGGTGTTATCCCAACAGCTGGTCGTAGACTGGAAATGTCTCCTAACAATCTTTGGAAGTCATTAAGAGTCCTTAACGGTCTCTCCTAATTTGTGCCTTTTGCGTTTTAATTTTCTCTAACCCTATTCTGTAACCTAGGTAATTAATAGAATTTCCTCTTTGAATCTTTTCAGGGGCAATTTGTAATCCCCACCTAGGCAAGACTTTCTTTACTTCTTCAAACATCCTTTCTAAAGTATCTTTATTTTCATCAGATAACAAGATGTCATCCATGTAATGATAAATGATGGACTTGGGGAATTGTTTACGAATTATTTCCAATGGCTTACTTACAAAATATTGGCACAATGTAGGACTATTGAGCATACCCTGTGGGAGGACAGTCCATTGATATCGTCTATTAGGCTGATAATTATTATAAGCAGGCACTGTGAAGGCAAATTTTTCTCTATCCTTTTCTTGTAACGGTATAGTGAAAAAACAATCTTTCAAATCAATAACTATAAGAGGCCATCCTTTTGGTAACAGAGAAGGCAAAGGAATTCCAGATTGTAGTGGGCCCATAGGTTGAATTACTTTGTTGACAGCTCTTAGATCTGTCACCATTCTCCATTTACCAGCTTTCTTTTTTACAACAAACACAGGAGAATTCCAAGGGCTGGTTGATTCTTCAATATGGTGAGCATCTAGTTGCTCTTGCACCAGCTGTTCCAATACCTGTAGTTTATCTTCAGCTAGAGGCCACCGTTTGATCCATATTGGCTTCTCAGTTAGCCATTTTAAAGGTAGGGCTGTTGGTACCTCTAAAGGTTTGGTATTTGCTGTATGTTCTTGTACAGCCTGAATGGCTGGTGACCTTTTTCCATAATACCTCATTATATCCTTCCCAGAATTATGAGTTCCTGGAACTACAGGAATGTTAATCTGGGTATTCCATTGCTGTAGCAGGTCACAGCCCCATAAATTTATGGCAATATTGGCTATATATGGCCTTAGTCTTCCTATTTGCCCTTTGGGCCCTATGCATTCCATCCATCTTGTGCTTTGTTTTACATGAGATAGGGTTCCAATTCCCAGGAACTGAACATCTACCTCTTGAAGAGGCCAATTCGGATGCCAAGATTCTGGGGTAATGATACTTACATCCGCACCTGTGTCTAATAAGCCTTAAATAAAAGTGCCATTTATACAGACTCTTAGCTTTGGTCTTTGATCATTAATAGAAGTCTGCCAAAATATATGTTTACTCTGTCCTACTGGGTTTTTTTGACTCATCCTCCACACGTATTTCATTATTTAGACCAGTAATACTTTTTACAGCAGAAATTGGAGCTTTTAATTTTCTTGGTGAGGCACGTTCTCCACTGTGACTGGGAATGACTGGGCCACTGTTGGCTTGGGGGCCTGTGAGAGGCCCCTCAAGGAGTTTCCCGACAGTATTGGGTTGCCTTGTTTGTCTGTTGTTGACCTGCATTCGTTGGACCAATGTCGGCCTTTACCACATCTCCTACATATACCTGAAGGCCTAGGTCTCCTATTTTTGTCATTCCCAGAGGAGATAATATTCCTAGAAATTCTGTGCCTGCAATCCCTTTTCAGATGTCCTAATTTACCACAATTAAAACACCTGGCAGTTTGATGTCTCCTCATTGCTGTGGAAATCGCTTCTCCTACCTAAAATTCATCATTATAGCTAAACGTCTCAACATTCATTGTATGCTGAATCCATTCATCCATAGGTGCTGATCTAGACTTTAAAGGCCCAATTATCTTTTTACATTCTATGTTTGCATTCTCAAAAGCTAGATATTCAAGAAGTATTCGTCTAGCTTCTGGGTCTGTTACCCCTATGTCCAGAGCCTTAATTAATCTTTGCAAAAAGTCAATAAAGGGTTCTCTCGGTCCCTGCCTAATTCTGGTATATGATTTAACCCTTTTTGCTGGATCTTGTATCCTACTCCAAGCATTTAAAGCTGCTTGGTGACATAGACACAGTACTTCATCATCATAAAGAGCTTGGACCTGTGGATCAGCATATTCTCCTGCACCAAGAATTTGATCTTGGGAAACCTCGACACCTTTTGCTCTTCCTTGCTGTTCCATACGTTTGGATTCTTCTCTGAAATAAATTCCAAACATCAAGGAAGGTCCATTATCTAAAACTGCAGACACTAACTGATGGAAATCATGGGGGGTAGCTCTAGCATTAGAAGCCCAAGTCCTTATCATTTCCTTTACGTATGCAGAGTGCAAGCCAAAATTAACAACAGCTTGCTTAGTTTCTTTCAGATCATTCATTGCTATTGGCGTCCATCTAGCTTCTCTGACTCCCTTTGAGCCTTTAGAAGTTGACGCTTTGTCAGAATTAAGTATAGGGTATGCCGCTAAAACCTTGGGTAAGCCAGTTCTAATAGCTGGTGTTGGCATTGTATCCTGTCCTTGTGCCTTATTACTCTGTTCACCAGCTCCAATCATTTCTTCAATCATTTCAAGTCTTTTTATTATTGTCTTTATTATTGTCTCTTTTGAATCCTGAATCTCCTGGCCTGCATGAGTTTCTAGTTAAGATTGTATGGTTCTTAGGAGTGCCATGATCTTCCTAAATGATAGAATATGCAAAAGAATACTGAAACCTAGTAACCAGTAAATTAAGTTATCCCCATAGTCATATAAATCTTGCATGATATAACCCATTGTATTGGTAACCAGAACAGTAAAATTCGCGTTGGAAACTAAAACTGCCATATTACCTATAATCCAGCAGGTGGCGCTGTTGCCAAGTCGCGACGAAAACAGGGTCCTGTTTCAGAGTCTGCCTAGTATTTGTTAAAAACTGGAAAATGTAAGTTGCTCAACAAAGTAAATGTAATTAAATCAATTCCAGAGACGGAACCAGAAACCCAGAATCCAGGGGTAGAGAAGAGCAACCTGGAAGCCGCTTATGCCTCCACATGACAATGTCAGCCTGAGGGGTTGCAGCTTTCAGCAACCGCGTGCTCTGGTTCACGCCACTTAAGAGCTGTGCTTGCAAGGGAGATTTATAACCGACTCAGAAAAGAGCAAACCACGTGGGCAGAGACTATGCGGGCCTGTGGAATTTAAATCCACGTGGGGAGGCCAAGGCCACCTCTGCAAGGCACAGGCGGCGGCTGTGGAAGAGAGGGCTCCCACCAAGCCAAACTCGCGGCCAGCAGCCAAGCGGGGAAGGGAGAGGTTCTAAAACCAAACGTTGGGTGCCAACTGAAGGCATAAGTCATAAACAATGCCACACCAGTTTGGAATTATGATTAATAGGGTGGTATTTATTTAAAGGGGAAAAAACTTACAGATCACCGTCAGCCACCAGCGGAGCAGGAAGTGAAGAGAGAGAGGAGAGGGAAGTGGCCGCTTTTTTAAAGAGAGAGAGACCACGCCCCAATGGGCTGATATCTCAGCGGCGATAGGCTGGAGGAGTGGGAGGACCTTCAGTAACAACGAAGCTCTCTGTGATTACTCTAGGCAGTAGGAATCCCTCCAATGTCTCATAACTTATGGGACTTGGTTACATCACACAAGTTGAAAATCTGCTAGTGTCACAGTCCCCCACACACTGTTCCAGCAAGTTCTCTAATCATGGAATCAGTTGAGTTGCAACAGCTCAACTCCTTTGTGGATCCCTCAGAGACAAGAGTGGGCTTGAAAGGCAGATGTAACTTGGAGGCCTTAATTTTCCCCTTATGGGGATGGTTTAAATCCCTCCGAAGTCTCCCTCGGTTCTTTCATCTAATAAAAATACTGGTGCCTGTTTTACTGGGTTGTCACAAGAGAACATCCATGACATGTCAATGATATAATGCCTGGCAGGTGTCGTAAATGGTGGATGTTTGTACTTCTCTATAAATTATAGCACAGTTCAGGATACGTAGTGGGAAAATAAATCCTGGACAGTTTAATGGGTATATATTGTGGAATATTATTTTAATTATGATAAGATTTGTTATATTTTTATGCCACAAATATTACTTTAACTGTGTAAAGATGTGTTACATTTGTTTCTGCTGTGTTTGTTTAATGATGTAAGGATGTGTTATATTTGTTTAATTATGAAAAGATGCATTGCTGTTTCATGTTGCCTGCCTAAGGCACCAGATTGGTCTAATAAATTGAACAGCCAATAGCTAGGCAGGAGAGGGATAGGCAGGGCTGGTGGGCAGAGAGAAGAATAAGCAGCAGGAGAAATCTAGACAAAGAAGAGAGAAAAAGAAAAGAGGAAGAGGAGAGATTGAGGGAGAGAGGGATATGCCTGGGACCAAAAGCAAGGCAACCACCCAGCCAGATATGGAGACAGCAAGAAAGTAGGACATACAAAAGGAAAGAAAGGTAAAAGCCAGGAGGCATAATGTAGACAAAGAAAAAGAGGTTAAATTCTAAGAGCTAACAAGAAATGAGCCTAAGACAAGACTGAGCGTTCATAACCAAGAATATGTCTCTGTGTCTTGATTTGGGAGCTGGGTGGTGCCCAAAAAGAAAAAAAATCTAGTACAAAATATTTACACTCACTCACCTCTGCGTGTGTGTGTGTGTGTGTGTGTGTGTGTGTGTGTGTGTGTGTAGGTGTGCATGTAAATGGAGACTACTTTCATTTCCTGGCTTCCCAAACCCAAATAATCACACAGAAACTATATTAATTACAACACTGCTTGGCCAACGGCTTAGGCGTATTTCTACCTAGCTCTTATATCTTAAATTACACCATTTATATTAATCTGTGTATCACCATGAGGTTGTGGCTTACTGGTGAGGTTCTGGCGTCTTGCTCCTTTGGCAGTTACATGGCATTTCCTTGATTCCACCTACTCTCTCTCTAAATATCTCTTCCAGCCTGCCTATATCCTGCCCTGCCATAGGCCAAAGCAGCTTCTTTATTAACCAATGGTAATAAAACATATTCACAGCATGCAGAGGGGAAATCCACATCATGCGCACACATGTAATCCACCTTCAGTGTTGCCAATCTTGGGTTTTGAGAAAGGATCTCTCATTTGGCCTGGAGCTTTGTGAGTAGGCTAAGCTGGATGGACAGTGAGCTCCCCAAATTCACTTATCTCTCCCTCACCAGCTCTGGGATTCTAAGCATACACTCAGTTTTCTTTCTGCTTTTTTTTAATGGGTTCTGAGTGGTTTAACTTAAGTTCTCATGTTTAAAATATTAATTCTGAGCTGGGTGGTGGTGGCGCACGCCTTTAATCCCAGCACTCGGGAGGCAGAGGCAGGCGGATCTCTGTGAGTTCGAGGCCAGCCTGGTCTACAAGAGCTAGTTCCAGGACAGGAACCAAAAGCTACGGAGAAACCCTGTCTCGAAAATCAAAAATAAATAAATAAATAAGATATTAATTCTGGATTTAGACTGCATGAGGACTTAAGAAGTCATGTTATTATGGTGTATTTACTGGTGTGGAACTATGTTCACAATCATATTTAAGAAACCATCCCCCCAAAGCAGGTTTTTAAACAAAATGTTAGAGTCTGAATGCATTTGCATATGTATATGTGTATACATGGGATATTAACTGGGAAGTATGCACCAAAATCTAACAGTGATTATCTCCGGTTAAGAGGTTTGCAGACTAGTGTATGCATCTACGTATGTGTGTATGTGTGAGCATACAGATGCATATGTGCCCATGCACATATATAAAGACCAAAGGACATTGGGTATCTTTCACTTTCACTCTCTGCCTTATCCCCTTGAGACAAATCTCATACTGAACCTATCGATCAATGTTTTTTGGCTAGGCTGGCAGCCAGGAAGCCTCAGTGATCTTCATTACTCTGCTCCCCCTTCTTCCTTCTCCAGTGCTGGGGTTACATGTGCACATGATCAAGTCTGGCATTTTTTTCATGTGTGGTCCTAGAATCCGAACTCAAATTTTAATGCTTGCACACAAAATGATGCTGCCACTGAATCATCTCCTCAGCCTAGATTACAGGCTATCTCTTTTCTTCTTGCTTATCTGTATTATTTTTCCAGTTCTATTTATAAAAATAAGATGAAATATATAATGAAATTATGGTGTGCTGGTTGGTTTCTGTGAACTTGACAAAAATATGAACATATTTGGAAGAGGGTGTCTTGAGAAAATACTTCCATAAGATTGGCCTGCAGGTACAGTCTGTGGGGTACAGTCTTGATTGATGTGTGAGGAGCAAGCTCACTGTGGGTGGTACCATCTCTGGACAGGTGGTCCTAGATAATATAAAAAAGCAGACTAGGTAAGACATGAAGAGCAAGCCAGTAAGGACCACTCTATCACGGCTTCTACATCAGTTCTTGCCTTGAGTTCCTCCTCTGACTTTACTCAGTGATGGAATATGACCTGGGAGTTGTAAGATCAAATAAACTTTTTTCTCCCCAAGTTGCTATTGGTCATGGTGTTTATCACAGCTATAGAAACCCTAACTAGGATATATGGGTATAGATAGAAGTTGGGAGGTAGAGGGGAAAATCATTTTAGGGCCGTGAAATTATGAGTGGTTTTTTAGCCCTTGAATTTACTATGTGGTTATTGCTTTACTATCTTTAAAAACAAAAGCTTTGGCTTATAGAAATTATATTTTAAATCATGTGTATGCTTTTTAGCAGGTTAAGTTCATCTGTGGTCAATAATTAAGTAGTGTGTCCTGAGAGACAATATTCTGAGAAGGGAATATTCTCCAGCATCTAGAACTGTCTGAATATATAAAGAAAATCATATGTTGACCACTCTGTTGATGGGCTTCATTCTAGCAGCTACTAGTTTCTCTAATTCTGGTCCTCAGTGCCATGAAGATCCTCCACAACATTGCTGAATCATTCCACCACTTTGGGAAGTGAGAAGTTCTTGCCATGGGAGCCAGGAAGAAGCAAAGTCTCTGCTCTTCAGCATGGCCGCATTTGGGTTTTCACTATGTCAGGCTAGAATCAAGGAGTCTTCAGGGTTGTGGGTACTCCGGCCGGCAGATCCTTTCTCCCTATCTGTTCTCTGAGTAACTATCCTTTCTAGACCATGCCTCCTCCTCCGTGATACATTGTCTCAGTGGCCAGCTCAGGACTGGGTTGTAGAACTCTGACTCACTATCCATGTGACCCCTCGACTTCTGATTTTCTAACCCTGTAGAGCAAAGAGTGGGGCTAAGACCAAAAGACAGAGTAGGATTGAAACTTCCTTACTATTTTCTCCGCTGTCCTAAGGGATAGCTGAAGATATGCTTACAGTAATGACATGGATTTAGATTGTCTTCCAGTTAACAAGAACAGAACTGTTGAACGCTTACGTAGCAGACACTTGTGTGATGGAGGTATAGTAGTAAATACTGTGGATATTGGGTTCATAGACTTCATATTCTGTTGTGAAGCCTCTCTAGAACCTCGTGATAACTTCCCAGTTCTGAGCAGACAGAACAAGACTAGGCACACGAGTCTGGAGAGATGACTGCCTGTGTTCCACATTTCTCAAGAATATGACCCTTCCCTTGAATCCCAGTTCCCTGCTTCACTGAGTGTGTGGCTGATTCTAAGAAGGATGCATTTTCATCACAAATATTTGGTCTGCACCATTTATGACCATCCTGTTGTTTTGTGAAATCTTTCCAATGGCCAAGCTTTCAGATTTCTGAGAGAGAAGCTACATACTCCCTAACTTTCATGGTGAGATGAATGAAAGTGTGTTCTTGTTAACCACACATAGGGAGAACAATTTTCTAGTAGCAGTTGAAAAAGAGGCACTCTTGACTAAAGAATTCTTTTATATAAAATGTAACTTTTAAAAGTTTGGTTCATATGTAAAGGTCTGATTATATTTATATCTAACGAATGAGGTTTCCAGTCAAGCTTAACTAAGGTGTATCCCATATTTAGTGAAGATTTTCCCTGGATTGGCTTTACAGATGATGGATATCAGAGGTAAAACTGTACCGAACCATTTGCCAGTTTTCTTTGCTGTGATTGCGAGGGGGAGAGTTAAACACTTTTATATTTTTATTTCCAGTTATGAGTGTATGTATGTGCATGCGTCTGAGTATGGGTTTCTACATGTGAGTGCAATGCCTGTGGGGGTCAGAAGAGGGCAGCAAACCCCCCGGAGTGCTAGTTAACAGGTAGTTGTGAGCAGCCAGATATGGGTGCTGGGAACTGAACTTGGGTCCTCTGCAACAGCAGTACATTCTCTTGAATGTACCATTGAGCCATCTCTCCACCCTGAGAGGGGTTTTAATCTGGGGAGAAAGTGGTTTTGTTATAAGATGCTGGCTGGCAGCTCTTGATGCTTTAATGAATCCCCTGGCATTGAAATACAAGAGCTGACTTTTATTAAGCTTTGGAGCTTTCGGAGTTTTCACTGAACTGAGGTCAGTGCATGTGAAGTGTCCCCCAGCCGCATGCCCAGATAAGCACAGCCTCTTGGTATATCGTCTTAATAGCTACTGGAACCGCCTCTTCTTCCTCTCCACCGTGACTGTCACTGCCTCAGAAATGCCTCAGAATGGCACTAAATGATGTGCGAACACACCAGATGGATTGCTAATCTCTTTCTATGGCTTCTTAATGGTGCATTCACAGCCCCTTGGAGCAAACTCAATTTCTCTCTGTGTGCTCTATTTCCACTTCTGCAATTTCAGAAGAAATCATTTTGGCAAACATATTTTGTGACTTGGATGAGAGGTAATTTATACAATTGCTTACCTACTACAACAACAAGCAACAGCTCCAGTCACTGGAGGATGGATAGCTATTCATCAATCACAGATGAAACCCATAAAAGGGTCCGAACCTTTCTAAGGAGTCAGGCTATGGGACTACTCTGGGAAACTCTTGTTTCTTTCTGGTGGGATAGGGGTGGAAGAGCACTGAATAGCAAAACCAAAGTCAGCACTTGGTTGTTGTTTTGCTTTTGTTTTTTACATGATCTGGCTGTCCTGGACTTGCTATGTGACTTCAAACTCACAGAGATCCAATTGCATTTAAAGGTGTGTGCCACCATGCCCATCAAAAGTCAATACTTTTGATCTTAACTTTATGTTGCTCATTAGGTCTTAAGAGAACGTTAAATGAGAAGGCAGGGTATGGGTGGCACTTGCTTGTAATCTCAGGCAAAAGCTGGAGGATGGCTGTAAATTCAAGGTTAGCCTAGGCTACATAGTGAGTTAGTTCCAGGCAATCCAGGACTATGTAGTAAGAACTTTTCAATAAATAAACAAACTTCAAATGAATCCAAACTGAAACCATAAAACTAATGGAACAAATGCCATTGATTTATATTGGCACTGAAAAAAACAGAGCTAAGAGCAGGCATTGCTGGGTCATCTGTGATAGGGATGTAGCCACGGCTCAGGTATTTGAGGGGGATGAGAAAAGATCACTTCCATTATTGGGCAGTTGTCCCTACCCCATATCTCTTTAGTAGGGATAGCCATAGGTATTCCTAAAGGAATTGTGTATTTACCCATGGCGTTCTATACTTGAGACCCAGTAAAGATGTTTAAGAATTTAAAGTTGTATATAAACCCATCCCTTGGATGAAAGAGCTCCTATCTCTGGGTGGGAAAGTGTTTGCTTTAGGTCAGTGGTTCATGACTGTGGTTGCCCATTAAAATGACCTGGGAACCTTAAATATCTCAAATCCTCCAGACAGTTAGAATTACAACTGCTATGCTTAGGACTCTGAAGCCAGTAATATTTTTTAACTCTCTCAAGTGATTCTGATGTGCCCATTGCTTTAAACAATTAAGAGGGAAAAAGGTAGTGGGCTTCTAAGATCAGGGCATAATGTAATCATGTGGTGATTATTGTTAGCATATCACAGGGTCGTAGATTAAAGAGGTATACCTTTCAACACATGCATGCAACGTACTTTGTTCATATGCAATCCCATTATTACCATTCTTATAATTCTTTCTCCCCTCCTCTTTCCCCCTTTCCATATCTGTAAGAGTTAGGGAGTGTTGTTGAAATGAAAGTTCAGGCTTCGAAGTTGGTAGAGTGCTTGTTCTGACATACATGAAGTCCTAAGCTTTATCTTCAGCCCCACATTAATGTATGGTGCCTCATGTCTATAATCCAAGCACTAGGTGGGTGGAGGAAGAAATATTAAAAATTTAAGGCCATTCAGCTATAGATCCAGACCAGCCTGCAGTGTATGAGTATCTGCCTAAAAATTAAAATGCAGATTAAATAAGTCTAGATTTCACTATGAGACAGTGCTGATGGAGGAAGGTCATTGGCTAATAAAGGAACTGCCTTGGCCCATTTTATTGGTTAGAAGATAGGTGGGAGGAGAAAACAGAACAGGATACTGGGAGGAAGAGGAAGTGAGCTCAGAGAGACTCGACAGCTCTCCTCTCGGGAGCAGACGCCTGAGAGAGACGCCATGCCCCGCTCCCAGCATGAAGCTCTGACCCAGGATGGACTAGGCTAGAATCTTCCCGGTAAGACCGGTTCTAACAGATTATTAGAGATGTGTTGATCGGGATGTGAGAATTAGCCTGTAAGTGCTAGAGCTAAAGGGCCAAGCAGTGTTTAAAAGAATACAGTGCCTGTGTAATTATTTCGGGGCATAAGCTAGCCAAGCAGGCAGCCGGGGTGCTGGGGACACAGTCCCGCCGCTCTTATTACTACACAGTGCCTCACTATGGGGCTCTAGCTGGCCCATATGTAGCTATATAGACCTGGCTGGCTTCAAACTCACAAAGACCATCCTGCTGCTGTGCTTAAAGCTGTGCCTCACCACACCCAACAAGATTATGTATTTTAAAGGCTCCTGTGGTAATTTGAAGATAACTGGACCTCATAATCTCATAGGGGTGGCACTATTAGGAGCTGTGGCTTTGTTGGAGTAGGTATGGCCTCGTTGGAGGAAGTATGTCACTGTGGGGGTGGGCTTTGAGATTTCCTCTGCTCAGGATACTACTCAGTCGACTTCCTGTTGCTCGAAAGATGTAGGACTCTCAGCTATTCCTCCAACCACATTTGCCGGCATGTCGACATGCTCCCTGCCATGAAGATAATGGACTGAACCTCTGCAATTGTAATCAAGCCCCCTTGATGAAATGTTTTCCTCATAAGAGCTGCCGTGGAACTTTCACAGCAATAGAGACCTTAACTAAGACTGCTCCCTAGACAATTCTGACACCAGTAGTCTATGAATCAAATCTGGGGATCCCTGGCTAGAGAATTTTACCCTGGAGCTTGCACATTTCCCATGTCTTTTATTTATTTAATTAATTATTCTGACTTTTTGAGATATATAAACTATATCTGAAAAAAAGTCAAATTAGTTGATCTATGTGGAGGTCAGAGGACAGGGCTGGACTCAGACTTGCAGGACTTCTGTGCCCTGTGTGGATTGTATGTATATGATAATGATAATGATGATTTGTATGTATGCTTTTGTGTGCTTATGATGTATGCCAAGCCTTTCATGGTTTCATTTTATTGCCGTCTTTTCCTCTCACACAGCTACTTCTGTCACTGCCTAAGGGGGCAGGAGCATGCTCTCTGGGGAACAGATTCAGCTGATACATTTCAGACACTTGACTTTGCAGCCTTCAGAAACACCAAGGCAATACTAGATCAAAGGGGTCTGAGGCTCTGAGTCAGGGACGGGTGGAGACGACAGAGCAGGTGTGAGTGGGAAGAGGCCGATTTCAGGTTCTGAAGAACTCCAGAGTGGGTGTTAAGAAGTAACTCTCCTAGACAGCCATAGCTGAGACTCATTGGCACCCCACCAAATGAGTCCAGCAGAAAACGATCCTGGGTGTGTCTCTGGAGTGAACCAGGCCACCAAGGACTTTTCCCCGAGCTGCACTACCCTGTTTTCTGCCCAGCTTCCATTTTTGGTTGAGCCGCAGGAGAATCTGCTGAACACTGCTATTGCCAAGTTAAAACGAAACCAAGGGACAGTGTGGAGAAAGACAATCACTGTGGAGAAATGGGCTTTAGCGAATGTCCTATTCACACGCTGTCACCTGGGCGAGAACATGGTTTTTGTAGTAAGACTAGGATTCAAATCTAAGTTTCACTGCTTAAGAATGGTGTGGGGTGAATGGGGGAGAGGGCTTAGTGGATTAGAGCACTTGCTATGCAAGGACAAGGACCTTGATTCCAGCATAAAAAATATGGTCATCACATGTCTCTATTACCCTAGCATTGCCACAAAGATAGGAGGATTGCAGGCTGCCATGCTAGCTCCACATTCAGTGACAGAGCGACAGAGTAAGACATCCAGTGTCACTGGCCTCTGCATACAAGCGTGAGCACACACCTGCCCAGGCATGTACATCCACCCATGCATACATCTGTACATATACCACACACGCATAAAACGCATACCCACATAGGGGAGGAGAACATGAACAGTGGATGAATGGATGGTGTGGTCTCGACGCAATCCCTATCTCATGTCACCACCTCTCTTGCCCATCTCTTTTAGGAGTGAAGGAGCATGAGATTAGGGGAAGGCTTCAGAGAGGAGAAACTGATGGGGGCTCAAAGGATGGAAGGATTCCTATAGAAGAGGTGGAAGGGAAAATCTCCCAGGGATGCTTAGACAGAAGGGGTGATTGCTGTGTTGCTTACAATTGCTCCTGGGACCAATCACAAAGTGGCAGCTGGGAGTGACCTTGTTGTTGTTTACCAAGCTGGATTTCAACTCTCACCTTACATTTAAGCTGCTTGGACTGATCACAGGGCAGATGTGGTTCACTTGCTGATGTTGGCCCTGAATTCTGCCCAATTCTCTCTACATCCACAGAGCTGTAAACCTCCAAGTAGAAATCTACATCCTTCACTTCTCATTCCGCCAACCCACCCTATCCAAGCAGCAAGAGAAAAGAACTTCAGTTTTTGGAGTGGATAGGGGCACAGGGCAGGTACTGTAGACGGAAAAAAGCATTCTAAGAAGAGACAGCCCCTTGGCACGGCCATGGCTGCTGGAATGTGTCAAACCTAACTGGGACATTTCCAAGGTTCACTGATCCCCTTCTGCAGCCACTTGGTGCTCTCAGCAGATCCCTTTGCTGCTTTAACCTCCTGGGACAGTTGCTTGACTTCTCACCCTATGAATATATGTGATTAAACAGGCCAGACAATGATTCATAAGCTTAGGGTCTTGGGCTAGCTGCTTAAGTTTTATGAGCCTCCGTTTCCTTATTTGTGAAATTCGGGTTTTAAAAGGAGTCCTGTAGGTCTGGGGAAATGGCTCAATGGGTATAGTGCCTGCTTGTGCAAGTGTAAGAGCTGGAAATCAGATCCCTAGCATCCATGTAAATGCTGGGCAGGCATGACAACCCACTTGTCATTCTAGCACATGGGAGGCAGAGACAGACAGAGAATCCCTGGAACAAGCTGTCTAGTAAGCTGGCTAACTAGGCTAAGCTCGCTAAGTAGACTAGCCAAATCAGTGATGTTGGAGTTAAAGTGAGAGACCTTATCAGGTAGAAACTGATCAAGGAAGATTCCTAATGTTAAGGTAAAGACAGAATGAAACCAGACAACTAAGGGTCAATATCCCCGATGAACATAGAATCGAAGTGCTCCATAAAATGCTTGTGATCCATATATAGACACACATAAAAAAGCTGAGAGCCATAGTCTCCCCAACAAAAGCCTGACACCAGACATGAGAAGCCCTCTTTGAGCTGTTGGTCAAGATTGTGCAAGAGACCCTCAAAACATTAAAGGTGATTGCCATTGCCTTTGGTGGAAGCTAAGTCCTATTGTTGAAGACACCATTCACTTTGGACACAAAGCCCAGAGAACCCTGATCTGGATTTAACCTAAAATCCTCCTCCCTGAGGACCTGCTTTCACCATCCCAGAAGAAGCCATGCCAACTTCCAAAGGATGGAAGCAACCGATAGCCCTGCCTATGATAATGTCTTTAAACAAGGACAATGATTGACAGGCAAGATAGCCTTAAAGGTGCATTAGTAGCATAGATACCTAGGGAGTAACCTACAGCTCTCTAAGGGACTTAAGACACACCCAACAAAAGAGATCACATCTGGGACTGGAAACCTAGTTAGCTACCCAGGAGTAGCAAAATCATGAGGTCTTGGAGGAGAACATAGAGCCACCACTTTACTAAAGCCAGCATAATCCTTGTTTTCCACGTATTCATCCTCATCCCCACATATAAGTGTAGTCTGCACTGTTCATCAAGCAAACTTGTCTTTGCAGCTGATGGAGACCATTATGGAAAGCCACAACCAAGACAATGGAGAGTTCTGGAGGCCAATCTCAACTGATACATTTACACCACAACTCCTGCACCTAAGGCTCAAGGATCATTGAGGAGGAAAGGCTGAAAAGACTGCATGTGCCAGAGGAACATGGAGTTGGCTGGGAAACTGTGTCTCCTGGAAATTTCAGAGGTTACACTGTATAGTCTCACCAACATGGCTGCCCAAACATGAGCTAAACAAGGAGGAATTCACCAGACATATAATGTGGAACGGGGAATGCTCATGAGGACTCAGCCCTACACAAAGAACTATAGGCAGCTGAGGAGTGCTGAGAGCAGGAGAAATAGTCTCCCCCAGGGGAGAGCGCATCAACTGTTTAGCCAATACCAAATGGTCAGCCCTGAGAACGTATATACAGGTAATTATATAGACTGATAGAGAATAATCGGGTTGTATTTATGTATTTAGGAGTGTGTGTGTGTGTGTGTGTGTGTGTGTGTGTGTGTGTGTGTGAGAGAGAGAGAGAGAGAGAGAGAACAATTAAGACAAAGATGCCAGTGATTTGAAGGAAAGAAGAGAGGGTGGGACAGGGGAGGATTTGAAAGAAGAAACGTAAGTGGGGCATGATGTAATTATATTATAATCTCACAAATAAAATATATGCATGGGTATCAGAATCTGTATGGTTATTTTTTTTTAAAGTTTTACAGGGTGGGTCACAGAGGAGATAAGCGGGAAGAATCAGGATTCCTCTTGGATTCTCGGATACCTTGCCTGCTGCTCCTGCGCAGTGAACTTTGACTCCTATTTGCACATTTAATGTATTTTTTAGTCTGGAGTGCACAGGGAAAGGCAGAAGCTCCCATTTTCCTCTTAGTACAAGGCAACGGGCATAAATCCATGGATTGAACTTTTAGTCAATGAGTTAGTCCTTTATTCATTTCTTCATTTAATAAGCAGCAATGACTTTCTTTATGCATATCTATGTGATAGTCTGTGAACAATAAAAAACATTCTAAAACAGTGAGCCTGGATATCTTGAAGTCTAATGTAAATTACATTGGATGGATCATAATGTTTTAGTAGACTTGATAACGAATGGGGTGAGAAAACATGGATTATGTGCACAGTCGAGAAGAGTCAACAGTACTTTATTTTTGAGATGAAGTGTTAGAGTCTACTTCAGGATTCCAGAATATACTGAAGACCAGCTGAAACATCCAGCCTCGGGAACTGAACAACTACTGGATTCGACTTTCTATTGATAGGGATGTTGAACCAGTTGGACCACAGCCTGTAAGTCATTCTAATAAATCTGCATATATAAGAATATATATGATTGAATATATTCATTCTATCTGTTCTGTTCTTTGAGAGAACCCTGACAAACACAGGGCTTTATATAGCCTAGGCTGTTTTCAGACTTACCATAGCCAAGGCTGATATTGAACTTTCGATTCTCATGTCTCCGCCTCTGGAAAGGCAGACACTACCATACCCCGTTTAGGCTGCACTGAAGCTGAAAGTCAGGGCTCCGTGTCTATGTACTCTACACAAGCACTCTACTCCCTGAGCCGCAGCCATGGCCTGTTATTGGTGTTGACGTCAGGTATAGGCAACTTCAGCATTGGCAGCACAATGTAGCGAGTGATGATGTTGTAGATGAGTTGCTCAAATATGGAAGTCTGGGGTGGAAGCAACACGGAAGTAGAGAGACTCGACGGAACCTTGAAACCCACAGATCTTCATCTGTGGAAGAGGCAACAGGTGAGCCAATGCCAGTTCTTTGCAGATGATCACACCTGAGAAAATGCTCCTGAGAAAACTTGCTCCTCTCTCCTCTCAGATGATTCTAGCCTGGGTCAAGTTGACATAAAAATGAGCCAGCATGAATGTTTATGTGTTTCGTGTTCTAAGTGAACTCTTGTTCACAAAATAGCAGTCTCCCAGATTTCCCAAGACCCTGGGCCTAAGGCACCAATTGAATTCAGTCCAAGTGTGCTACTAATTTACGTAAATAATTCCAGATTTCCAGAGGGAGGTGACAGCTTTTCTCACCCTGGATTGGCTCTGAAGGCAGAGGTGACTTGGGCATCAATTTCAAGTTCAGGCTAGGAAAATACCTGTAAAGGCATGAACACACACCTAGGCCAAATGGTTGCAGCTGGCTCAAGGCAGTTGCTTTCCTTGTGGGCTTCCAAGTTCTGTGGGTGTGGTAGCTCAGCTCTGGGTCTGGTGAGCTCAGCTCTGGCTGTGTGCCGGCTCAGAACTCTGCAATCTCCTCTGTTGGACTGAGCCAGATCTTTGCTTTGAATTACAATGGCACACGGAGAACAGTCAGTTGGAGTCTGACTTTTGTTCTTTACTTATGTTAACTCAAACCATTCCTTTCATTTCCTTCCTTGTTCTCTCTCTCTCTCTCTCTCTCTCTCTCTCTCTCTCTCTCGTGTGTGTGTGTGTGTGTGTGTGTGTGTGTGTGTGTGTGTGTGTGTGCTGTGTTCTCTAAAAGTTCCTTTTGGAAACCCAAGTCCTAAGGATGATTCGTAGCATTAGAAAGTGTAGAAAATAAGGGAAGCACAGCTGTATTGTCCGGGAAAGTATTTACGCTCATTCCTTGGGAACCCTCCAACCTGAGGGAGGAAACCATGTCTAGTGACTGTAGAAAGTGGAAGCCATAAGGCCTCACAGGGAAGGGTTCAGTCAAATGATGGATGAATGGCCAGAGAAAAATCCGAGAATGTGCACGTAATGGAATATTAGTCAGTCTTAAAAAGGAAGAAGACCTTGCCAGTCTTGCCATTTTTGACAAAAGATGAATCTGACAGATACCACGAAAGCAAAATAAGCCAGAGGCATAAACACACATGCTGCATGATCTCGAAGCAGGCGCTAGCTCATGCTAGGCAGTAAGGAAAAGGGGTCACAGTGAAAACCAAAGTTGCTTAATATGTTCCAGTGGGAAAAACGTTAGAGTAAAGGAATGGTGTTGGGGTTAAAACAGCAAAGCCCGGAGTAACAAGGATGAGAGACAAAGACACCTGTAGTCGTCTGACAGATAGGAGGAAGGACAGTGAGGGCAGGCTAACTGGTACCCCTAAGCCTTGAAGAACATACATGCAAGGCATGATTTCCTTTCTTACATTTTTACTTCTATTTCTTATTTGTTTTTTTTGTTTCTGATGCTGTTAATTGTAACATACTAAACTGGAAGTAAGGATGCCTTCTAAGAAGAAGCGTTCACCAAGGAGAGCATCTCAGTCCACCTCCTAAATAAGGAGCTAAATGTGAGGTAACCCAGACATACTGCAGCTCCATCTTGGTGGCTGGGATAGAGAAAAGTCTGCCATGGTTAAAGCTAGTTTGGGGATGAGAAGACATGCATTTATGCACAGCCCAGGAGAGGGAATAGTGCTCTATTTTGTTTTGTGGTTGAGACAGGGTCTCTTGCAGTCTGACTTATTTGTGAACTCTAAGATAGCCAAAGTCATGGAGGCAGAGGTGGTAATAGGTTACCAGGAGCCAAGGTAGGGAAATAGTTCTGTCACTTTGGACACTGTAGAAGTCTGGCCTCCTAACAACAGTACTCTGCTGTGCAGTTGACATTTGCTGGTAAGGCACATTAAAATGGTTTATTGATATTTATTTTATGTGTACGAGTGTTTTGCATGAATGTATATGCATGCACTACCTATGTGCCTGGTTCTCTTGGAGGTCAGAAGGCATTAGATCCATGGAACTCAAGTTATATGTGGTTGTGAACCATCATGCGGTTGTACGGAACTTCTGCAAGAACAAGTGCTTTAACTGCTGAACCATCAGCGTTGTTGGTGGGCTGGTCTGAGCAGCACCAGTGTAAGACTCGGCGTGAGAGGAACCTTTGAACTGCGTCCCATAGTGGGTGAAGCCGAAACCGCAGTCGTGACAAAGTACGCCATTCAGAGAGAGCTTGAGTATGGAGTTTGTTGTTGTTGTTGTTTTGTTTTGTTTTTGGAGACAGAGTTTCTCTGCAGCTTTAGAGCCTGTCTTGGAACTCAATCTGTAGACCAGGCTGGCTTCGAACTCGCAGAGATCTGCCTGTCTCTGCTTCCCCAGTGCTGGGATTAAAGGCGTGCGCTACCAGTGCCCGGCAAGTAAGGAGTTTTATTAAGAGGGAGGGAAGATAGAGTGAGAGAGGGACAGAGAGACAGAGAGAGGGAGAAGAGCGAGACAGAGAAGAGGGAGACAGAGGCTGAGACTGGCTTGCCTCAGCCTGAAGAGAGAGAGAGAGAGTGGAATGGACAGAGCTTGTCTCTTAAAGGGACCTTTGCACTGCTTGCCATAAGCCGAGGGGTGACTGTGCCCAAGGGGATGGGCCAAGGTGTCCTGGATACTAACAACCACTCCAGTGCAAAGAAGGTCTATTTTATTGGAAACCTTGGGGCTGTTTATTCTTGGCAGTGTTAGACGTTTTCCCTAAGGAAATAGCAGGCCCCTCACCCGGGGTCATATGCTCCAGAGCACGTAGCATGCTGACGGTGATTTCTTGGAGAGAATGACAGAGCTGCCCAGAGGAAATCTTTGCCAACTAGTGCCTCCTTCTTCATTCTTGCCCAGTGAGTTTCCTTCTCACACATCACCAAGAGCTCCAAGGGTCCTCCAAGAGCCTGCAGTTACAGAGACTGATGAACTTTGGGCACTTTTGAAAGCAGCTGTTAAAGCAAAGTTGTCTGATCTGCATCAGGCCCGAAGGGCTCTACAAACTGGAAGGACAGTAAAACGATCTAGATCCACTAGCCCTTGAAGAGAGATCCTTTCTCACTTTCTAAATAAACTGTACAACATCCACCGCGACCTTTAACTTTCTGGGACAGGAGAAAGGGGAGGGTTTTTTTCTGAGCTGGAGATTGTGGGATATCTGTCATCACAAAAGCCGGCCCTAGTTGCCTGGTAACAGAGACAATTGACTGCGTCAGTAGGTGGGGCCAGGGGCTGCTGCTAAGGCAAGGGCTGTGAACCGGTGATGAGACCAAGGGGTCTAACTAATCAAGACACTGAAGGTAGGCACAGAGTCACGAAAAGGACCCGGGAACAGCCGAAAGGGATGGCTTGAGGGGACAGCTCTGGGTGGCTGGACTAGGGAGGGCAGAGCTGAGCCCAGCGGCTTCACAGTCCTTAGGCATCCCTAACAAAACTTTGATTTCCCTAGGTCTCGGAGCTCCCAAATCCAATGGAAGCCCTTTGACTACCATGTTGTGGCGCTGGCTTTCTTTGTTTAGCCATCGAGGCTCCACGCGGCCCAAACAGGAAGTGATCAGACCAGCTTGAAAAGTAGGACCAGTTGATCCAGGAGGCCAGAAAGATGAGAGCCAGGAGGGGCTGGTGAGGCCTTTACCCCAGCCTTAACCTCAGTCAGCCCCAGCATCTAAATGGTAAAGGCCATGGATCTGCCAAAGCGTTTATGAAGTGGGAGATTCAGGAAGAGCTGCAGAGGCCTTGATTCGCAACCTTGCCTGCAGTGTGCCCCAACATCTGGGCAACAAAAGGAACAGTATTGATCTGCCAAAGCACTCCCCACCTGCTGCCAGCTCCTCGGGCCATGGGCACCCAGGGGTAGTGGGCTCTTTCTAAGAAGTAACATTTTAAGTGTCAGCATGTGCAAAAGCAAAATAGAATAAAAGGAACAGCAACAAATACAGAAATTGTGAGGTGACAGATGTTTTCATTAGGTTAATCGTAGTTATTTCATTATACATGTATCTATCAAAATATCTAGTCATTTAACTCAAATACATACACGTTCATCCTGTAATGTATTCAATAAAGATGAAAAGACCCAATAGCTAGTATTTATTGAACGTTTTAATGAGGTTGACTATTTTAATTAATTTGTTCCTATGTAGAATACAGTGCATGGGGAAACAGGCTCAGTGACTTAGCCAAGTCCCTGCAATTAGGAAACACCAGTCTTGGGGCTTGGTCTGACCTGGGATCTGGGTCCTGGGTCCTAGTCCTAAGCTTTCTGATTTGAACAGCATCACCTGCCCCCCATCTTTTCTGAAAAGAAAAATGGCATGGTGAAAATCCCTATCTCCTGGGGGGTGGGGGGCTGTGAATAGGAAGACCATTGGCACCTACAGCTGGCACCCAGGCAAATGGATAGCCATTCTTTTTTTTTGTTTGTTTTTTGTTTTTTGTTTTTCGAGACAGGGTTTCTCTGTGGTTTTGGAGCCTGTCCTGGAACTATCTCTTGTAGACCAGGCTGGTCTCGAACTCCCAGAGATCCGCCTACCTCTGCCTCCCGAGTGCTGGGATTAAAGGCGTGCGCCACCACCGCCCGGCAAGCCATTCTTTTTTTGACGTTGAAACTAAATTTGTTCTTTGTCTTGCAGGCATGAAATTCGTTCTGATTGCTCTCCAACCACCTTCCCTTCTCTCCTCCCACGCCACCAGCCCCGGCGCTTCCTTGCGAATCCCTTTCCCACATGCATGTCTGTTTGTTTTGTTCCAGGACACACTGAATTTAACCAGGGCCATCTGTGTGGCCGTGAGCTTGGAGCTATCCACTGCAGCCTGGTGGTCTCAGCAGTGGATACCCAACTGAAGACAACGACTGTCCCTTTTCCAGACCCCTTCAGGAACTATTGCCAATAGTTCATCAGGGTGAGTTGGGGCTGGGAGACCCCGAGCCATGTTGTATGGAGCAGGTTTTACTTCCCTGCCAGCGCACACATCTGTTTGTATCTCCTTCTGGTCGTGCCGTGCGAATGTTCCAGTGCAAATCCGGGAAGGTATGCCAATTCTATTAGCTTGGGGCAATTGGGCAGGGAGCTCTTGATGATTAAAGGCTCTGGTAGATGAGTTCTGTTGGAATTAGTTGTGTGTTTACAAATTGGCCCTATGGGACTGCTATAGCTCTAGAAATCCAGCCGTTGATATGACAGTGCTTTCAGTGATTCCGATTGCAAGGGAGAGGAACAGCTCTCGTCGTGAGCCATAAATGTTTCTGCATATAAAAGCTGCCATTACTCCTTACTCTTCCTAGCCCCAACAGCTTTAAGGTCTGTGGCTCACTCAGTCCTGTAAAATCTGGTCTGTGACATATGGCACTTGTCCCTAGGTCCAGGCACTGCGATGTGGAACAAACACAACATCTAATACACTGGGAAACTGAATGAGGGGTCCCAATAACCATGTTTCCTCTAGCTTTGAGATCTCCCTTGTTGGAAAACAGAGGAACAGCCAGGCTCATGTTACAGGAAACTGGGGAAAGCAGAATGAAATGGTAGGGTCTTCTTTGCCTCTCTTACATGAGATATGAATCCCTGAAGCTCTTTATTCACTGAAGCACTCTGCTGCTCATCACGGGTATGTGTGTGCCTCTGGGAGGTAGAAGGGAGCTTGTGCAGTGTAGGATGCTGAACTTATCCACTGCAGCAACCTTTACTATTCCACATCAGGGACATGGGGAGGAGTTCACATAGTCACATTTGGACTCAAAGAGAAGTGCAGACGTGGATGGGAGCAGCATCCCACCACCTTCATCCAACAGATTCCATTTTACACAGCTACTATGACAGGCAAACCTGCCCCAACATATGTGAGGACCAGGATAAATGGAAGAAGGGAGTTTCAACAACCATATGCTTAAAGATGTACAGGATACCAATTAAGCCAATATTTTAATGCTTTGTTCTTGAGCTGGGCATGGTGGTCCACATGTGTAATCCTAGTACTGAAGAGGCTGGAGGCAGAAGAATTGCCTCTAGACTAGACTGTTGTAGTAGGAGCGGCGGGGCTGCATCCCCGGCACCCGGCCGCCCACATGGCTAGCTTATGCCCGAAATAATTACACAGAAACTGTATTCTTTTAAACATTGCCTGACCCATTAGTTTTAGCCTCTTAACCCATTTTTAATAATCTATGTAGCACCATGAGGTGCGCTTACCAGGAAAGATCTTAACCTGCATCTGTCTGGAGTGGGAGAACCATGGCGACTCCCTGACTCAGCTTCTTTCTCCCAGCATTCTGTTCTGTTTACTCCACCCACCTAAGGGTTGGCCTATCAAATGGGCCTAGACAGTTTCTTTATTAATTAACCAACGAAAGCAACAGATTAGAAAGAAATCACTCCCACATCACTAGACTGGGTTGCAGAGTGAGACCGTATCTTAAAAACACAAAACAAACAAAAAGGGAAAAGTATGTTGGCTGTTCCTACCTGGACAAGTGAAACATGTCTTCAAATGATTTGGAAGCCCAGAGTCACACTCAAAATAGTCTGAGATAGGGTATTTCTATGTAGCTCTGGTTGACCTGGAACTCATTACATAGTTGAATGCAGTAGGCTTTCTTTGTACTGCCAGCGCCCAAATAACAACATGGAGACTTCTTATTAATTATGAAAGCTTGACTTTATCTTAGGCTTGTTTCTAACTAGCTCTTATAACTGAATTTAACCCATTTCTATTAATTTGGGTGCTGCCATGTGGCTCATGGCTGTTACCTCTCCTCCTGCATGTCTTGCTTTCTCTGTCTACTTTGGTGTCTCCTATGCACCTAGATTCATCTCCTCTCCTCTCTCTCTGCTCAGAGGTCCTGCCTAACCTCTTCCTGCCTAGCTATTGACCGTTCAGCTCTTTATTAAACCAATCAGAAGGAACCTTGGCAAAGAAACAGCTTCACAATGTACAAAAAGATTATGCCACAACAGTTAAGGCTGTCCTTGAAATGCCTAATGCCGGGGTTAAAGGCATACACCACCATGGACCCACTACATTCAAAACTTTTGATTGATTTTGATTCAGAAATGTGAAGGCAGAGACGGATTCACCCTAGGCATCATGGCCCCATCTGACCTCCTGACCTCTTTCCTTTCTACCCCAGCTCTGTCCTGCACCATTGGGGACCTCACACACGTGCAGTATCCTGATCCCATGCCCAAGGAGTTGTCTTACTGGCATATGTCTCCCTTAGGAGGATGTACCAGGGACAGTGGCTTTGCCTGGGTGATGAAATCAGACACAGAGCTCTGTCAGCAGAAACCTGTTCACTCTGTGTAGTTCAGGTGTGGAACCAAAAAAGGCACATTGGTTCCTTTGGTCTGCTGACTACCTGCTTCTGGAGGGTGTGACGTTAAAGTGGAGTCTTTTAAGTGTGTCTACCAGGTACTGGGGAGACAATGACGATATTTTTTATTTAGAGAGTTCAGGTTTATATTTTTAGCAGCACCTTTTAAAAACATATGCTCATACTTCTTAACTGTTAGATTAATTTTCAGAAACAGCTATAGGTCCTTATATTTCTAGGCCAATTTTCTTTTCTTTCTTTCCTCTGAGCCGGTCTCACAGACTGATCTCAAATTCATTATGTAGCCCAGGCTGGCTTTGAACTCATAGTGATCCTATTGCTTTAGTCTCATGAAGGCCAGGATTATACTTGTGAACCACCATATCCGGTGACGGTAGGGCAATACTTTCTTTTGAATTAGAGTTTTTCACTGTATAGCTGTGACTGGCCTTGATCTCACTATGTAAACCAGATTAGTTTAGAAATCGTAGAGATCTGCCTGTGTCCCCAGTGCTGAAATTAAAGGTGTGTGCTACCAGACCCAGCCCTCTAGTGCGACGTTTGTATTGAAATGCCTCCCCAGTGTTTCTTCTTTCAACCAGGCTACTTTATGCCCCCTCAGAATTGTAGAAGAATTTGATTTCTCAGGCCCACCAGGTACAGCCTTGTTTTGGGTCATCATGACCCTTTTTTCCATGTGGACAGACACCAAGACTGACAGGTAGTCTGGCTACAAAGCTGCCAACTTATGAGCAGTGACTGTGTTTATACATTGCTATTGATAAGCACTCAGCCAACACACAAAGAACGCAGCCACACATGCGCCACACAGAGGCATGCTCAGAGAGGCTGGATCGGTCGTTCTAAGGTTTTTGATGCGGGCACATCTTTGCTTCAGATAGCTTTAATGTAGAGTAGATTATCCTCAGAAGACCAATAATAAAATCCAGCTAATAGCAAGTAATTTGGCTGGGTTGTGTCTAAGTATTTTATATACCTCCTGCTCTCTCTCACTTCAATGCTCTATTGTAACCATCAGTGTGCACAGTAGAAGGAAGTCCGCTCCATTTCCCAGAAGGTGATGGGGTTCATTGTTAGTAATCTGGTCCCTGGACATCCTTTATAGTTTGGGATTACCAGACCATGTTTGATCAATAGGATAGCGACTTCTTCAAAATAATGTAGCCATCTTACCAAAATCCTGATTTTTTTGGCCCTTTATCTGTTTTGCTTTGGTAATTGTCACTCAACACAACAGGCACCAAGAACACAGCAGGTGCTGAGAACCACATACTTCTTGTGTGACGGAAGCAAACTAAGCAGAGGAAGGGCAAGACCGAACAGCCTGTCAGCCTTTTCAGAGTCCCTTGTCCCCATTATTCTAAGATTTCCTCATTGCCCACCAGTCCAACAACATCCTCAGGATTTTGTACATTCAATCCATATGTTTCTGAAGCATGCATGTTTAAATTACTAAAAGGCAGATTTAGAACAGCAATTCATTGTCAAAGATCCCTCAGGACCCATCTTATTTAACTATGAACCAGATGTCTCATTTTCCCAGTAGGAAATAGACTTTGAACTTGGAAAGTTCACATGCTATTTTCTCCTCATCTAAACACAGTGAGAGGGTTTCCAAATTGGTCAAGTGCGCCGCTTCTATCCCAAAGCAATAGAGCAGGCTTTGTATTGTATGGGCTGTTGTGGAGTGGGGCTGTGATTGGGGAAACTGGTGTTTGGCTTCAAATGCCCTATATAAATTCAGTAAGACCTCCAGGAAGTCACAAATTGTAGGAGTCTTTGTTTCCCAATCAGTGGAGGAGAATCATGCCTTGCCTACTATGTCACCCAAGAGAAAAGACATATATACAAAGCTTCAAGCTTGAAGGAGGAAAGGCAAATCAGAATTCCAAAGTGCTTTGCTCCTCAGTAATCAGACCTTTTCATGTTGAAGCCTAAAGAAGTTGAGCCTTCTTAAATTCGATGATGTCCCACGTATCCTTAGAGATTACTAGGACATATGAAGGATCTTTAGAGAGGCCATCTATGCTAACTGTCTATCTGGCTAGCACAATCTGAGGTAGCATCTTAGACACACACGTGGTTTGTACCTGAGCATTACAACCACCGGGTGTTTACTGAGAAGAGTTCCTTTCCTACAGAATTGCTTTCGTTATTAGCGATGCTTCTCTGAGATGGAGCCAGAATCAGCATCCGTGCAACTTCTGCCTGCTGCTCCCAGTTCCATCCTCCGGAGTCTCAGAGTTCAGGGGTGTGCAGCCTTCCACAGAATGCCTCTCCAGACGGTTGAAGACAGCTCTCATCATGCCTCTCCTTCTCCGGAGGACTTATTTTCTTTAGCATCAAATTTCACACCCATCCCCCACTGCCAATCCGAGAAGCCCCTGATGCCTTGAACATGTGCCCTGATATCCCCAAGAGGAGTTCAAGAATCTCCTTCCAACCATACCACACAGAAGGCTTTGGCCAGAGAGGCTCAGGAGGGGAGGAACCCAGCTGGCTCTCCTTCAGCACTCTGTCAAGTGCCCTGGAGGGCCTGGAAGGTTTGTTTTCTTAACTTGCATTCTTTTTGAACAGTATAGATTCTTGAAAGTTCTCGGAATGTTTCAGAAGAAAAACTGATAATGACAAGCATTAAAAAAAAAAGCCGAATTGAAGACCAATCAATGCCCAAATTATTTTAGGCAAATGAAAGGGTAGCTATATCCTGAGAGTGTGCAAGGCTAAACATTTCTTTTCTGGGGTAAGGTAAAGACGCTTAGATAAATGTAGCAACTTTCTCCAAGTCAAATAGTGAAGATGTAGCTGTCTGTTTATCAGGCTCCCCTTCTATGTGGTTAATGTTGTACAGGATTCTTCTGCAGGGATGCTACTGAGGGAAGATAGAGTAAACCATCCTGCTCCTCTTGTCTTTAGTTGACTTAAAAAGTCATTGATCTGGAGAGGTTGCACAGGCCAAACATGTGATGTTGGGCTCCCACTGACCTTTCTGGGGATGATTCCTCTAACCGAAGCCCTCTAAGGTGAAAGGTTGCATCTCACTGCCTTGTCTGATGACTGCTGTCTTTCAGTGATCTCCCTGACCTGGGGGAAGGGGGTTTTCAAGGCTGGGGATGGAAGGATCACATTTTTCTATTTTCCCTGTCCTCCAGGGGAAAGTAGCCTTCAGGCTTCTTTTCTTCTGTTCTCAAGGGAAATGGTCCTTTTGTATCTTAATGGTTAACTGAATGCTGCCCAAAAGACACAAATTATTAAATAGTTACAGTCAGCAAGTTAAGCTGTATTAGCTACTTTTCTGTTGCTGTGATAAAATGTGTTAATCAAGGAAGGAAAAACATTTGGGCTTATAGTTTTCAAGGGAGAGTCTATATGGGTGGAGCAAGAAATGATGTGGGAGTGATTTCTTTCTAATCTGTTGCTTTCATTGGTTAATTAATAAAGAAACTGCCTAGGCCCATTTGATAGGCCCACCCTTGATGGAGGAAGGTCATTGGCTAATAAAGGAACTGCCCTGGCCCATTTTATTGGTTAGGACATAGGTAAGTGGAGTAAACAGATCAAAATGCTGGGAGGAAGAGGAAGTGAGGTCAGAGACTCCACCGCTCTGCTCTCGGGAGCAGATGCCTCAGGGAGACCCATACTCCCAGCTCCCAGGCAGACACACACCATGAAGCTCGACCCAGGATGGACTAGGCTAGAATCTTCCCGGTAAGACCGGTGCTCACCGATTATTAGAGATGGGTTGATCGGGATATCAGAATTAGCCAGTAAGGGCTAGGGCAGAAGGGCCAAGCAGTGCTTAAAAGAATACAGTGTCTGTGTAATTATTTTGGGGCATAAGCTAGCCATGTGGGCGGCCGGGTGTGGGGGACGCAGCCCTGCCGCCCCATATTACTACATTTGGCGCCCAGACGTGTGGACAGCCTAAACCCACTTAAAAAACCTGAGAAGGCTTAAAAATAAGGGAAAGAGAGTTTAACACAGATTTTTGCTGTTTGTTGGTGGCGTGCTGTAGAGAGATTTCCTGATTCAGCAACAGTAGCAGAAAAAAGGCTGTGTCATTTTAAAGTGCGACTTCCTGGGGCTGTGCCGCCATTGTGATCTCTGTCTGGCTCCTGCGGGAGACAGAGCTTTTGAATAGAGCATTTGGAGTAAAGTGCTACGATTTGTTTGATGGCAACTAGACTCGCTGTGTTCTCGGGTCTACTCTGCTTGCCAGAGGCAAGCAAGTGCCTCATCTAAGAGAGGCTTCCCGACTCAGCTTTAGCTGCAAAGTCTGCAGCTCATTAAGAGGTCCTGCCACGAAACACTTAAACGGTGTTGATGAAAAGCTGAACACATGCTTTTCGGTTTTCAGCCGTAGCAGGAAAAAAGCTGCACAGTTTAAAAATGCCGGCTTTCTGGGCTGTCCTGCCAGGACAAACTCTGACTCTTTTACGCAGGCGGTTTGTGCGGTTTGCAAGCATAGGCTGCTGAAGCTCACTTGCTGGCAGGGACCTTGAAATGCCATACAGTTGTTGCAGTAAACATGGCTACAGCCTGTATATCCGCCATGAGGCTGGAAAGCTAAGGAATGGACTGGATCTAGCTGGCAAAGCCACGCCTTTAGTCCTACTGATATTGCTTGGTAAAGTAAAGACTCGTGTGGTCAGAAAAAGAGAGATATAGAGTAAAGAGAGATTCAAAGACAAAGAAAAATTTTAAATGGTTTACAGTGTGTTAAAAATATATGCAGACTAAAAGTTGAAGTTCTTAAAGTAAAAAACATAAAAAAAGGAAGAGAGTTGTTGTGTGTGGTAGCACACGCCTTTAATCCCAGTGCCTAGAAGGCAGAGACAAACAGATCTCTGTGAGTTCAAGGTGTACTAGTTTACACCTTTAATCCCAATGCCTGGGAGGCAGAGACAGGCGGATCTCTGAGAGTTCAAAGACAGCCAGGTTTACAGAGTTACTTCAGGTCAAAGATACAGAGAACCTGTCTCAAAAAGCAAAGAGTTAAAAGTAAAAATAAACAAAATAGAGGTTAAAACAAAGCTGCACAAAGATGGAAAATACACAGAGAATCTTGATACTGTATGCTATTATGCTCTCTTTGAATTGTTTGAATGCTGAGGAAGGAGCAACAGCTGTTAAAAGATATTTATTTATAAATACTGCTGAACTAATCCAACATAGATATTATGAATTTGGATCTAAGGATATGATACTTTGGAAAGGAGTTTCTTATTTTGTTTTCACAGAGGATGAGACGCTGTTCATTTCTTCTATTCTGATTTGGTATGATGGACCACGCCCTCCTGAAGGGTTGCAGTGAACATCTTCAGAAAATTGCTTCGCTCAACTGCCAACTGAGATGAAACTAGCACACAGGGTTATACCATGAAAGACCTAATTAACGACGCCCCCATTCAGCAGGAAGCAGTTTGGAGAGAAAAAACTGCGCCCATGTTCCCAAATATGGTTTATAAACGTCCTTTTACATTTAAAGGGGGATATGATATAGGTATGAATAATTTGCATTAGTATAGATTTTGCTTTATTGATAGAGATTTACGGTCAATTTTGCTATATGTATAAGTGTTTCTGATTTTGATTAAGGTATTGTGATTGTGTAGTTCATTTAAATATGTACTGTATAATTAAGAAATATAGGTTGTTAATGGATAATCATCGATAATAGTAAAGCTTGTAGTCATGTTAGTTAGATTTTCTAGATATATAGAGATATATTTTAGATAGACATTCTTCATGTCTTTCAAAGATTACAGAATAGGACATTTAATGTTTTAATAACTGAGGACTTTTCATGACAATGAGACACTCTGCTCCTGGCAGCACCAATCTACTTCAAGAGGAAGATGGGCATCGAAGAGGCTCGTTATGGAGTTTTGATAGCCATTTGGGCAAGAAACTGCTCTTGCCTGGAGTGTTGCATAAACTGGACACAGAGAACCCGCAGAGAGAGGACTACTGAACTTGCCTTTGGTGAGATGATCTTTCGGGGTTCCTGATTCATTTTGAAAGAGTCTGCGAGACATTCTGCAGGACACAACAGATAGTGACTGAACTGACTTTGAATTTTCCTGCTTTATGGAAATGTCTGCTGGATACCATGGGCCTGAAGGCTGAAGATGGATGCCCCAATGGTACAAAAGAACTTTGGGTGACTGTCCAGGCAGCGAGATGTCTTTGTCATTTCTAGAGTTTGAAGTTTCTTAGTTCTTGTTTACTTAAGTAATATATCTTTCTGGAGTCTTTGATGGAGTTAAGAATAGTTAGTTATAGTTATAGTTTTCCTTAGTTATGATAAAGATTATTGTAACTTTTACTTGATAACTGTTTTGTTATATGTAATTTTGCTATGTTAAAGCCTTTTTTTTTGTTTAAACCAAAAAAGGGGAAATGATGGAGGAAGGTCATTGGCTAATAAAGGAACTGCCCTGGCCCATTTTATTGGTTAGGACATAGGTAAGTGGAGTAAACAGATCAAAATGCTGGGAGGAAGAGGAAGTGAGGTCAGAGACTCCACCGCTCTGCTCTCGGGAGCAGATGCCTCAGGGAGACCCATACTCCCAGCTCCCAGGCAGACACACGCCATGAAGCTCGACCCAGGATGGACTAGGCTAGAATCTTCCCGGTAAGACCGGTGCTCACCGATTATTAGAGATGGGTTGATCGGGATATCAGAATTAGCCAGTAAGGGCTAGGGCAGAAGGGCCAAGCAGTGCTTAAAAGAATACAGTGTCTGTGTAATTATTTTGGGGCATAAGCTAGCCATGTGGGCGGCCGGGTGTGGGGGACGCAGCCCTGCCGCCCCATATTACTTCACACCCTTAGGTGGGTGGAGTAAACAGAACAGAATGCTGGGAGAAAGAAGCTGAGTCAAGGGTCACCATGATTCTCCCGCTCCAGACAGATGCAGATTAAGATCTTTCCTGGTAAGCCAGCTCGTGGGCTACACAGAATATTAGAAATGGGTTAGATCAATATGTAAGAGATAGCCAATAAGAGGCTGGAACTAATGGGCCAGGCAGTGTTTAAAAGAATACAGTTTCTGTGTAATTATTTCGGGTATAAAGCTAGCCGTGCGGGAGCCAGGGCGGCCGGAAGGCAGCCCGCTGCTCTGCTCCATATCACTGCAAAGAAATAGCAGAGTGACATGACATCCCTTTTTCAGCAAGGTCCCATCTCCTAAAGTTGCATGATAGCCTCTAGACAGTGCCACCAACTGGAGCCCAAATGTTCAGTTATCTGAGTCCTTGGGAGACGCTCTCATTTAAACCAGCCCATGGACCTTCCAATGACGTACAGGCAGCAAACAGCAGCAGTCAGCGTAGAGTTTTTCCTCCTCTACAGCTCCCTATATGAGCTGAGCCTCATGCCAGCAACTGCAATACAACATGGGGTTTGTTGGTCATAACATCTATCTTTAGTCCGCTGGTTTTCTGTTTTGTTTTTGAGAAACGGTTTCATGTATCCAGACTGGCCTCAGCTCCCCAACCTCTGCTTCCATTTCTGGAGTACTGTGATTACTGACATGTGTCACCCATCATGCCCAGTTTATGCGGTGCTGGGACTTGAACCCAGGACTTCATGCACATTAAGCAGATACTCTACCAACTAAGCAACATTGCCTCCACCTTGCAGCCTGTTTGAATAAATCTTTTTCCTTTCCCCATGTTTGCTCTGGAGTCCTTGGCCTTTTAAGTGAGAAACAACAGACTCGCTCAGAGGTGGCTTTGCTCTGTAGAAACCTGGAACATTTTCCCACTTTCCTGGGGCTGAACTCCTGGGTGTTTCAGTCTCTAGTTCTCTGCCTTTTTTGCTTTAATGCTCTACCATCACCACCTTAAAATTCTTTAAAATTGGGCTCGCCAGATGGCTCAGCAGGTAAAGGCAACTGCCAAGCCTTATGAGTTGAGTTTGGTCCCCAGAAGTCACATTGTGGATGGAGAGAATTGACTTCCACAAGTTGCTTTCCTATATTCACATCCATGTTTTGGCATATGCCTCTACCCCAGAATGAACGAATTAATGTAAACAAATACTCTGAATTTTAAATAAGGGATTGTTTTTTTTTTTGTATGATACAAATTATCTAGGCAGCCTGATAAGGTCAGGATTACTCTTTTTTTTTTAAAAAAAAAGATTTATTTATTTATTATGTACACAGTGTTCAGCCTCCATGTATGCTTGCAGGCCAGAAGAGGGTACCAGATCTCATTACAGATGGTTATGAGCCACCATGTGGTTGCTGGGAATTGAACTCAGGACCTTTGGAAGGGTAGTCAGTGCTCTTAACCTCTGAACCATCTCTCCAGCCCCAGGATTACTCTTAAGGCCTGGGTAAGGAAAGCTTCTACTGAGGGCTTCACCCTTTGAGAAGACTCCCCTGTCTGCTGGTGTGGTGCTTTAAAAAAGGCCTTGATTTATAGTATTTCCTGAATTCCCTGATGGAAAGAATCCTGCCACAGCCAGTTTCAGGTAACTGATGTGATATCACCAAAACCACAAGGAGAAGAAATGTCCCAATTTCTTGTCACAGGCTTGTATCAGGCACTTCTAATATAACCACTGTGTTATACCTCAAACACCAAATGAATTAACAAATAAACATATGATTATTTCTATCATAATTCTCGACATTTTTTTCCTTTTTCTTTTGAGATAGGGTCTCACTGTGTAACACTGGCTGCCCCAGAATTCACTTTGTTGGCCAGGCTGGCCTCAAACTCACAGAGATCTGCCTGCTTCTGCCACTTGAGTGCTGAGATTAAAGGCGTGTGTCACCATGCTTGGTCTTATGAATAACAAGTCATATTTAAGGGAAATTTCTTTAATATTATGTACTCTTGTTTGCTGCTCCTGCAATAACGGTGACAATGCCAATAAACCAAGGGGATATTTGAGTTTTGTGATTGCTGATGTAAAAAAAAAAAAGGCCAGAATTGGTTTGTAATCCAAAACAGATCTGAGTGCTAAAAATTTTTAAAAAGATGTTTTAAAAGCCAGGATTGGTGGTCCATGTCTGTAATTCTAATCCACAGGAGGCTAAGACAAGAGGAGCAAGGTAGCCTGGGTTATACAGTGATAGTCTGCCCCACAGCAATGAGAGCAACTACAGAAATCAAAGAAATTTATTAAATAATTTTTAGAAACAGAAAAGTAATAGATTTTTGAAGAAAAATGATTTCTGATTAGTGTCAAGTGTCAATCTCGTTTCCCAGTAATGGCAAAGAAATATTTTGAAATGTGAAATTATTCATATCCCTTTGAAATTTGTGAATTTGTAGGTCTAGGTATAGTATATATGAGTCAAGGGTTGGCAAATTATGGCCTACAGTTGGACTGTCTATTTTTGTAAATATAATTTTCTTAAGGCCCAAGCATAAGCATTTTTTCATACACTGTATAGTTGAAACTGATCTATGAACTGCAAAGCTTTCAAGTTTTTTGCCCTCTGACCGTTAACAAAGTTTGCTGATCTCTGCTTTAGATCATAATTGAGATATCTACAAGCTACGTGAAAAATATAGATTATAGAACACAAAGAGATTTTGCAGTATGTGTGCAAAATAATTCCTGAATTATGTATGTCTTTCTGTAATTCATCATGCAAACATTTCCATCTTATCAAAAGAACACCCAGACACACACAGTCATAATTAGATTCAGTCATCTTTCATATTGTGATGATTTTGAATAGTATTAAACCATCACTTTACACATATTTACTGATTGTGCTCTTATGAAAATTTACTTGCCAAAAATAGTAGACAGAATATTTTATATAGCAGCTTATTGCTTTCACTTATATTTTTATTCATTAGGACTATGACCTAGTCTGCTTACATTCTTACTCAATCAAGGCTCCTTATTTCTTATGGAGCTAGAGGTCATCAATACCCATAATCATGAGAATGAATAGGTAACAGAAATCACTTCAGAGTGTTTTTGAAAACTTCTTTTGCAGTGAGTTGTGTTTAATGCGGGTACTCCTAACTGGTGACAGTGTTGAGAATATGTGAGTGCTGAGTGGCCTAGTCCCCGATGGATCATCCATATCACTAGCTCCAAGGCCCAGGGATTATTTAAGAAGAGGGGGAGGAAAGAATATAAAAATTGCAGGATGTGGGGCTGGAGAGATGGCTCAGCGGTTAAGAGCATTGCCTGCTCTTCCAAAGGTCCTGAGTTCAATTCTCAGCAACCACATGGTGGCTCACAACCATCTGTAATGAGGTCTGGTGCCCTCCTCTTCTGGCCTGCAGGCATACAGACAGAATATTGTATACATAATAAATAAATAAATATTTAAAAAAATTGCAGGATGTGGATGAATGCTGTGAAATCCTCTTCTGAATATGGCATGGCTGCTGTACTCATGCACTCATAGTGGCTGTGGTTACCTTCATAAGACCTGTGCAAGACTGGAACCATAAACATTCTGTCATGATATGGGGAGGGCCTCATTAGTCCCTATCCCTCCCTGGTGAGCAGGCAGTTAGTAACTGTTGGGATATAGGAAATCATTTTCTCTTTTTTCTTTTTCTTTTTTTTACAGATTTATTTATTTATTATGTATACAACATTATGCCTCCATGTATGCCCGCACGCCAGAGGAGGGAGCCAGATCTCAGTACAGATGGTTGTGAGCCACCATGTGGTTGATGGGAATTGAACTCAGGACCTCTGGAAGAACAGCCAGTGCTCTTAACCACTGAGCCATCTCTCCAGCCCAGGAAATCATTTTCTTTGTGGTGTTTGTGTTGCAGTAAATAACTCCCCATCCATGTTCATGCAAGCAATCCCAATTAGATGGAGTAGGTTAAAAAAGAGAGAAATGAAAGTAGAAGGGGAACTACTTGGGAAGAATGGGATCAGCAGGCATGCCTAAAAGAGTATAGTCAGGGTATGATCATAATATATCATATACATGTATACAGTTGTCAAAGAATAAAGAAAAACTGTTCAAGAAAAGACAGGCTGGATGGAGGATTCAGGCATTCAAAGTACTTGCTGCTCTTTCAGAGGACTGCAATTTGATTCCTAATACCCATGTCAGTTTGACTCACAACTGCCTATCAGAAGATCTGCTCCAAAGGATCTGATGACCTCTTTTGGCCTCTATAGATGGTATGTGAAGTCCTTCTGTCTATGTGTTGCTTTTATTGGTTAATGAATAAATCTGTTTTGGCCAGTGGCTTAGCAGAATAGAGCTAGGTGGGAAAGCTAAACTGAATGTTGGGAGAAAGAAGGCAAAGTCAGTGAGATGCCGTGGAGCAGCCACCAGAGGACAAAGGTGCGAGCTGCCAGCTGGAACCTTGCCATAGGCCACGAGCCTCATGGTAAAATATAAAATAATGGAAATGGGTTAATTCTAGATGCATGGGCTAGCTAGCAATACGCTCAAACTATTGGCCAAACAGTATTGCAAATAATATAGTTTCTGAGTGATTATTTTGGGTCTGGGCAGCCGGGAATGAACAAGCAGACACCTCCCAACACACATGACATTCATATAAATAATATAATAATAAAATCTTTTATTAGTTCATTGAGAGACTCATACCACGTGTTTCGATCAAATTCACCCCCAATATTTTCCAGATGCACTCCCTTTCTCTATCTATCCAACTGTCCATCATTTTTTAACCCTTCAAGATCAATTTGTGCTACCCAAACTATTCTTGGATGTGCAGTTTACAAGTATATGGCCAACTTACAAGGGGCTGAACTCTTAGAGAAAACTGACCCCTCCATCTCCACCAACTAACCATTGGCAATCACTCCATAGCTAGGTGTGGAACTGTGTGCTTAATTCTCCTTTCCAAACTAGGATTTGGTCTGGCTTGAGCACAAACATGGACAAAATTATAAAGAAACAAGAAACACTTTATTGGAAGTTGGAGGAATGAAGGCAAAGAAGTTGGTTGACCTATAGCCTTATGTTTTGCAGAAGGTGGAATTTGCAAGTGATCAAACTGGCCAGGTATTTAGTTGAGGAGATTTCTAAGCAAAGCAATGCGAGACTGGCTTACTTTCTCCTGTCTATGCAGAGAAAATGCAAGAATAAATAAATGAATTGCAGCCAGGTACCCAGGTAGAGTGGCAGATGCCTATAATGTCAGAACTTGAGAGGCAGAGGTAGGAGAACTACTTCTCACTACAAGTTCAATGCCAATTATGTTTACATAGTGAGTTCCAGGACAGATAGGGCTATACAGTAAGACACTGTCTCAAAAATTGGAAAGGGAACAAGAAAAGGAGCACTGGAAGGCTGGGAGACAGGAAGGGAGGGAAGGTCACAGAGGGAGGGGAAGAAAGGGGGCAAAGGTAAACAGGAAGGGAAACAGAGGAGAGTTTGGGGGAACTTAATAGTTTTTTTCATAATCTAAAAGACAAAAGTGAGGGACAGGGACTGAAAGCTTACTATGGAGAAGATACTAAGGCGTTAGTGGGACAACCATTTGCTCAAATGATTATGGATGGGATCCACAGGTTTATTCTGCCATTTCATCAAAAGTCAGGACTAGAGGTGGGGGATACCCTCAAGTTACTGCCAGTTTGAACTAAAGGTAACAGAAAAAGTGGATGAAATGAAGAAAAAGGCTTTGTAGTGCCCTGGTCTCAGGACCAGGCTATATAGAGCTAATCAGCAGCAGAGTGCTCTAGTGTTACAGGAGAGCAATCCAGAGATGATCAGGCTCCTACCTGACACAGGACCCAAAAGGCAAGACAATTTCCTCTTCAGCTTCAAAGAGAAGGACGGTGTTTCCAGTTCTAGGGCCAGTCTGACCTTACCCAGTACATCAAGGGCAAAGCAGCCCCTAAAGTGTGTTGGGAGGTAGGACTCTGGCAGGGAACTAGTAGTGCAGGATTCTCGTTGAGATTTTTTTATATTGATTTATTGATTTATTTATTATGTATACAATATTCTGTCTGTGTGTATGCCTGCAGGCCAGAAGAGGGCACCAGACCCCATTACAGATGGTTGTGAGCCACCATGTGGTTGCTGGGAATTGAACTCAGGACCTTTGGAAGAGCAGGCAATGCTCTTAACCTCTGAGCCATCTCTCCAGCCCCTCTCGTTGAGATTTTAATCACTGGGGGAAGGGATGAAGGACACAAAATTGAACCAAAGATGCTTTTTCCATGCCCTAAGACCTAATGACAACTGCATTGCTCAACTTAGGAGTCATTTGAAGCCCATCACTCTCTTCCTCCCTTCAGATTTTCCCCTCTTGCTGCAGGAATGTCTGTTTTCTGCTTGCCACACTTGTCCTTTGGAAGCACATCAACTGTCCAGCTACCCAAGTTTACAGCTGGCAAGGATTCTGGCCTGAAGATGAAATTATAACTCATGCCTCAGCTTTGTCTGGTTCAGTGGATTTTGCAGTGATTTGCAGTCTGCTTGCTGACCAGAAGAGGGCACCAGATCTCGTTATAGATGGCTGTGAGCCACCATGTGGGTGCTGGGAATTGAACTCAGGACCTCTGGAAGAGCAGTAAGGGCTCTTAACTGTTGAGCCATCTTTCCAACCCCCTATTGACTTATTCTTTATCAATAAAAACTCGGGTGTCAGATATTGGGGTAAGAAACTTAATGATCAGAGAAATAGTGTAGAAGTGACCAATGACCTTATCTCTCTTCTTCCTTGTTTCCAGAGGGTAGAGAATGTCTCAAGCCCCACCTTGCTATTTCCTGTGTCTCTCTCTATGTCCTAGGTCCTCCAAATTAGTCTTTGGCTAATTTTGGTCAACTAGCAGCTAACTCCTCCCTCTGATTCAATATAAACTTTATTGGCAGTCTCAGGAGTGCCAGAGTGTGAACAAAATATCCCACAATAGTCTCCAATCTCCCTGACATGTCTTTACCAGGAATTTTGCTACAATGGAATACCAAGAATTCTCCCTACCTTTGATATTTCCTTCTGGTAATTTCTAATCCATTGGCCCCTCCATGTTGTTTCTTAGCTATAAATACAGATATTAACTTCAGGAGTGAAGTTAGATATGGTAGCGCCGGTCTATAATTTCTGCACTCAGATGGCTGAGAGAGGAGGGTCATGAGTTCAAGGTCATCTTTGTCTACACTCGAGTTTGAAGTCAGCCTGGGATAAAGAGACCCTGTCTCCAACTAAACACAACAGCGAAGTGAGCCCAGTTCTGCCCTGAAAGTCCGTCTCCTATTCTAGTACTTTCTAAACAAACATCTTTAACTGTTTCAAACTCCTGTCTGGCTAGACTTATCCCTCTCTAATTTTTAAATTTTATTTTGGGATGGGGGTTGTTGTATAAGACGAAGGTTAATGGAGCCCAGACCATGAAAATGGCCTTTCACACTTGATCCTCTAACTTTCATTTCTCAGATGCTGTGTACCACAGCATACAGCCTTGATTGTGCCTCTCCCTATTCTTTTACTATCATTTTACTTTATTTATGTATTTGCCTGCATGTATGTCTATGCACCACTTGCATGCCTGGTACATGTGGAGGCCAGAAGAGGGCTTCAGATTTCCTGGGATTGCAGTTACGGTTGGTCATGAGCACCTATGTGGATTCTGGGAATCAGTCTTGGATCCTTTAGAAGAGAAGTCAGTGCTCTTGACTGTTTGAGCCATCTTTCTAGCCCCATGACTGTGCTTCTCCCTAACATGTGCTTTGGACTGAACTATATTCTATTCCTGTTGCAAATTTTCTATGTTGAAGTCTTAGACCCCAATGTGACTGTACTGATTGATTCTAAGTGTAGCTCTCAGCTAAAGTAGGATTTGCCTTTACAAAAAGAAGGAAGTTGTCTGGGCCCACCCACAGGCTAGCAAACAGGTAGCTATCTGAAGTCATCAAGTGCACCGGAAACTTACTGGACCTCTCAGCTCCCAGAACCAAGAGAAAATAAATGTGTACTGGTGAAGCCACCCCATCTATGACGTTTCCTTCTGCCAGCCTGAGCTGAGGAAGCTCTTCTGTGTGTATAGGACTGAGGTGCAGGCAAGAGTATGAAGGAGTGCACATTGCTATAGGGTGTTGGAAGGGAGTAGAGGAGTAGACTTGCCTAGGGAAGAAGGCCCTGCACAATGTGGTTATTAGCATACTTAGTGATACAGACAAGGTTGAGGCGAAAGGTGTGCCATGTTTCTAGCGTCCTCAGTAGAACAATTCATTGGTTGGATCCTAATTTAATGAGCTCTGGAGAAGTTATAGACACTTAGGAGCTGGGACCTTGTAAAAGGGAGTGGTTTTTGGCAGGCATGCCTGTGGAAGACTATCTAGGCTGCTCCCCTGTCTCCTTTGCCCAATATACTCCCGCCCACCATGATATTCTGCCTCTTCTCAGGCCTAAAGTTATGGAGGCAACCATGAACTAAACATGAACTTGAACGGTGAGTCAGAATAAGCCCTTCTTCTTGTTAGATGTTTTTTTTTTGTTTTTTGTTTTTTTTGTTTAAATCCCAAGGATGTAGTCACAGTGACAGAATGGAGTTCAACAACAAAAAGATACTAGAATAAATGCTGCAAAATTAAACTATACCAGACAACAAGACCCACGCCATGATGAAACGCGACTTCACCCCCCCCCCCCAGGATGGCTACAACTGAGCAACCAGGGAGCAGCAAACATTGGCTACAGTGAGAAGGACGAGGGAACCCTATGCCTTGGTGGTTGGAATGTGAATCGGTGCCGTCATGCTCAAGCACAGTTTGTGGGTCTTGAAAATACAAATAGCTATTTGATTCAGCAAACTCCATTCCTGCGTGTTTGTTGAAAAGAATCGAGGTAAGGAAATGGAATAGATCATGCATATTATTCCCAATAACCCAGAGGGAGAAGGAGCCGAAGTATCATTGATGCTTAGTGGATAAACAATGTATGGTGTGTAATATAATGCAATACTATTTAGCCTGTGTCACATTGAGGATGAACCTCTAAGATAAGTAAACAAGGCAGACGCAGAAAGACACATAATGTTTGATTCGATTTACTGACATACAGATTCACAGAGCCAGAGAGGAGAATGGGGTTTCTAGGGGCGGAGGGTAGGAAAAATGGGCTGCTGTGGTTTAATTGTTACAGAGATTGTTTTGTGTACACAGACACTTATACACCAGACACATACACACAAAGGGGATAAAACTTTTTTTAATTATTAATAATAATTATTATTTTTTTAAAATTTATTTATTTATTAAGGATTTCTGCCTCCTCCCCGCAACCGCTTCCCATTTCCCTCCCCCTCCCCCGATCAAGTCCCCCTCCCTCATCAGCTGGAAGAGCAATCAGGGTTCCCTGACCTGTGGGAAGCCCAAGGACCGCCCACGTCTATCCAGGTCTCATAAGGTGAGCATCCAAACTGCCTAGGCTCCCCCAAGGCCAGTAAGTGCAGTAGGATCAAAAACTCACTGCGATTGTTCTTGAGTTCTCAGTAGTCTTCATTGTCCGCTATGTTCAGCAAGTCTGGTTTTATCCCATGCTTTTTCAGACCCAGGCCAGCTGGCCTTGGTGAGTTCCCGATAGAACATCCCCATTGTCTTAGTGTGTGGGTGCACCCCTCGCGGTCCTGAGTTCCTTGCTCGTGCTCCGTCTCCTTCTGCTCCTGATTTGGACCTTGAGATTTCTGTCTGGTGCTCCAATGTGGGTGTCTGTCTCTGTCTCCTTTCATCGCCTGATGAAGGTTAATATTCATGAGGACTTCTTGAATTTTGCATACAAATGGATGGAAATAGAAAACACTATCCTGAGTGAGGTAAGCCAGACCCAAAAAGAGGAACATGGGATGTACTCACTCATATTTGGTTTCTAGCCATAAATAAAGGACATTGAGCTTATAATTCATGTTCCTAGAGAAGCTAAATAAGAAGGTGAATCCAAAGACAAACACAAGGGGGTAAAACTAAATCAGAGAGAGGTGAGTGAGAAAGTAAAAGGAAGTGTGTCATTATATACCTACTCCCCCCCCCCCCCCCGCGCCAGTTCTCTCTTTTTATTGTTTTGTTTTTTTCATCCAAATTCTTATGTAGCTTGGCTGGTGTTGTCCTCACCTATGAAGCTCAAGCTGGCCTTAAACCCCCAGAAATCTTTCTGTCTCAGCCCTGCCATCATTGGGATTGTGGGTGTGAGCAACCACACTCAGGATTTGACCATCTCCTATTGTTTTTGTTGTTGTTGCTCTTCTTATTCCCCTGCTTCTACTTCCCAACTGCTGGGATAACCACTAGCATGCCCTGCCATGCCCAGAATAATCCTTGCTTTTACCTCATTTCCTCTCATGTCCTTTCAAACGCATTTTAAATGTGTGCACGCACACTCACCCACACACATGTGGAGGCCATAAGACAACTTGCCGAAGTCTGTGCTCTCCTTCCATTGGCAGACACTAGGGACCCAACTCAGGTTGTCAAGCTTAGTGGCAAGCTTCTTTACCTAACTAAGCCCTCTTGCCAGACCTGAATGCATTTTAAAACTGTATTAAAAACGTATGCCCTTCCCCATTCAAGTCTTGCCATGGTCACCTCACATTGGAGGACTTTCAATCCCCTCAATTCGTGGGACATACCAACATGTCTCTACTTGCCGTCCTTGACCCCATTTGCTAGAGCTAGAGTCTAAAAGGAGGCGCCACTGCCTTAGCCAGTGGTCAAGCTAATGGCTCCCTTAGCACCATTTCCTCCAGCTCATGAATGAGCAGCCTGAAGCAAAGCCTGCCAGCCAAGCAGGCGGCAGCTCAGCACAACATCCTCCATCCTTCTGCCTTCCTAATGTGCTTTGTATTAAAATTCCCATTTGGGCTTTGACTTGGAGTCAGGTCTCAAGGGAGCAGTGAAAGATGAGCCATTAACATGTGGTCCATGGAGATGCAGCATATGAAGGGATGACTACAACTCATTTAATTAATGTGCTTTCGGCGCTTTCCCCGCAGGCCAGCAAGGCCCACAAGAATTTGCATGTCTGCCTCTGCTCCACCGCTACCCAGCAGTACTGTTTTAGCAAACTGTTTCCTCTCTACGGATCTCAGTTTCTCCACCTACTAAACAAAGAGGAAATCTTGACGGAGCAGTTCCAATTGTTTGTTGTTTTTGTTTCCTTGTTTTCTGAGACAGAGTCTTGTGTATCCCAGACTGGACTGGAATACACCATGTAGTCGAGGCTCCTCCTTCCTCTGTCTTTCAAGTTCTGTGCTGGGAACCACACCTAAGGCTTTAAGCACACACACCTGGGCCACATCCCCAGCCCAAGCACTCTCAAATGTTAAGATCCTATGATCAATATGCTAGCTCAGGCTGGCTAAGCACACTGGGCATCTATTTTGTTTTTCTTTTTTTGCAACACAATGAGGGGAAGTAGTTCGGAAGCTATTTTCATTCCCGGCCGAATTGGTAAAGAATCCATTTCTTTTCCAATGATACCCTTTCCAAGCCCTCTAACAAAGAGCTGCGCCCTTGAGGTGTTGCAGCCTACGTTTCTCTCTGCAGAAAAGCGGAAGTAACCTTTTCTCCGGCAGAACTGTCCTGTCAGGGGAAGGAGCAGTAAACCGGGGGTGGGAAATACTAGGTTGTCATTAACCAGATAATGAACCTTGTCTGCTTTTAATCAGTCCCTTCCTGTTCTCCCAGACCTCTAAACTTTTAATATTAATGGAAACAGATTTGAATTCTGGAAAGAGCTATTCTGGAAAATAATTGGATATTTACTAGGTGAAAAGTGAAATTCCGCAGGCATTTCATAGGGTTTGGTATTTGACAGGTGCCATTTTTCTTTCCAGCATGTTGCATACCTCTGTTTTATAAACCAATACGGATAGTGGCAGAAAAAAAATCACAGGTTTACACGGTGGCAAGGCCTGGGAATATATTGAGGGGGGTTGGTAGACAGGAAGAGAGAACTTCAATAGGAAACATTGCCTGAAATGCTTGGATTATAGAGCAAAAATTATTTAAAGGTGAGGAATATTTGTTGAAAGAAATATAGCCATGCACATAGTGGAAGAGAGAAAGAGAAAGAGGCTTAGCCATGGAGGTGCTTCCACACGGGAAGCTAACAGAACCCTTGGCTTCCCAAAAGACTTTGTGGTGAGGGCAGGAAGACAGGGAGACTTCACAAAAACACAACACAGAGGCCTCCAGCATTAAGGGCAAGCACAGCAGGCTGCAAGCTGGTCAGCTAAGAAGCAAATCAATGCTGTCCCAGTGGAGAGTCTCAGGCTCCCTAGGTTGCTTTGCTTAGAGAGTTTTTAATGTCAGTGTAGTCATCAGAATTCCCCAGGTTTCTCCTTAACGATGTGGTCCTAGGGTGGACAGGACATTTTTTTTTCTGAGGATTACTCTCAATACCACAGAAGCAGGCTGAGTTTTCTTCCTTTACCCCAAAGAGAGAGCACAGCTGAAATGCTTTATGGAGAAATACAAGCAATGCTTCACACAGCCTTTCAAAGTAGAAATTTTTACCTACTATCATTCACTTGTCGTTCTCGAGAACTCATCTGGCTTTGTAGGCATCTCAGTTGCTTTCTGGCCCCGCTGGTCCTCTGTCTGTTGTCACATGGTAGCCGCCATCCTGTTTCCTAACAGTTGAGTGTGAACACCCAGCCTTCTTTGCATTTCTAGCCAGAGGGTAGGAAAATTCAGCCTGGAAAGCCTATTTTTTTTCTTCTTCTCCCAGTGGTTCTAGTTTTCAACTGAAGGATGCTCCTGAGGACCACATCAGTTGGCAGATTGGCTATATTAGGGTCATGGTGGCTACAGGTAAGGTTGGCTAGGCAGGTCTGGACTGTTCAGTGCAAATTCTGATCACTTCTGGTTCAACAAATGAGCTTTTCACTTATTGATGAAAGTAGTACATTTCAATGTAAACGGTCAGGCAGAATTAATTTGCAGGACATTGCCTACACCCCGCACCTCCCCTTTAGAGAGAAACAATAGCACTATTAAGGATATAGCTCAACCGTAGAAAATGCTTTCTTCATATGTGCCATTCAGTCTTTCCGATGGTTTTTCTTTTATTTTAGCATATATTCATTGTACGTGGCATTGCATTGCATAAAGATATCTTTATGCAAGTAGAAATTGTAGATTAGGAATGTTGCCCGTCCTCCTCTCCCTTTTCTATCTCTCACCTCTCATTAGTCCCATTTGTTGCTCTCACATCATCTATATCCATATGATTTTATGTATAAAATCTAGGCTCTTTAACTAGTCCTTAGAGCAACAAAATGGAAGGAAATAGGCGAGATATGGCAAATTCATAAACATAGGCTGCACTTAACCTGCAAGATGTCTTATCTGAGAACCACGTCTTCCAGACCTACATCTCTGCAGGTAAGGAATCTGAGCTCAGTGTTGGGGAAAGAACTTGTCCAAGTCACTCAGATGACCAGTGGAGTTGGAAATAGCCTCCAAACAACCTGAGTGCTAGGATAATAACTTTCAAACGATGAAACTAAGCCACCTGCCTCATACAGCGAACAAAGGGAGGGCCAATGGCATCCCACTATGGCTTTCTAATCCAAGGTTCTACAGAGTCCCAAGAACAGAAACTCCAAACAAGAAGAGACCGCTCCATGCCCACGAGGGTCAGTTTAATCATCTTGTCTCCTTGGTTACAGCTAAAAGCTGCTTCTCGGGAGAGCAGGAGCTAATTCTTTCTCTCCCAATTATTGCTTCTACCCTATAATCTTACATCAGATATCACAGTCATTCACTGAGCTCACTCACAGAAGGTGAGCCTGGAGTGGATAGGGTAGGGGAGTAAAAGGAGGGGAGGAGAGGAAGAAATAGACTTTCTTAATTCTGTGGTTAAAGATCGGCGATTGGCTCAACCATTTGAAGTACCTGAGGCTGTGCCTCCTGGTATGGTCCCGTTCTCAACACGCTGTCCAGAGAGACATCCTGTTCCGATACCCTGCAAAGGCATGCCTCTGCAGCCTGTAACTTTCTTGCAAAGGCATCCCTCTGCAGCCTGTAACTTCCTTGCTGTATATAAGTCCACCTGAACAGTCAGTGCCCATTTTGCAGTCAAAATAATAACACCACTTACCCGTGGACGAGGTATTCACTTTGTGAAAACTACTGAATGATTTCCGCTTGTTGAGGTTAATTCCTGTGTCATATAGTAAACCACGGTAAAGCAAAACCATCACATTAGTTCCTTTTCTGTGGCAGTGATAAAATACTATGCCAAAAGAAACTTAAAGAAGGAAGGGTTTTTTTCCAGCTTATGGTTCCAGAGGGATAGAGTCCTTCACAATGGAGAAAGTAAGGCATGGCAGCAGTAACAGGAAAAGGACTGACTACATATTTCATCTGCACACAGGAAGTGGGGCAAGTTCATAAACCCTCAAAAGTACCTGCTACCAAGCTTCACAACCTGAGTTCAATCCCTGAGAACCATGTTAGAAGGCAAGAACCCACTTCACATTTTCTCTAACATGTTCCCATGGGCTCATGTGAATATACCCACAACTATATGAATAATACTTTAAAATATGTTTAATGGAATACTTAACGTATGAAAGCTACTGTGTTGTGTGATGGGGACACAGAGATTACCAAAACATAACCTGCCCCCCCAAAGCTCCCCATCAAGTGGCCAGGTAAACATATGATTGCAGTGTGGTGGGACGATAATAATGGCCTCCATTTCTTAAGGCCTGGCCACATGCCAGGCACCAGACTGAGAACCAACATCCATCATCTCCTTTCATCCTCGCAACACCCTTAAACCGTAGAGGATTTTCCCACATCCCTTTCATAAGCAAGTAAGTTCTGGCTTAAATTAGCCATGTGCATTGACTAATGTTACACTTTCATCCTCTAACTGAAGTGTAGACAAGGTAGAGATCGTCCACAAATAAAGGAGTAATTGGTGATGCTAGGAGTGCATGCAGGTCATAGAAGCAGGGAAAGTTCAAGCTGTATCTAAAAGGATTAGGGAAAGGGTTGTCCCACAACAACCCTTTGGTTTTATACGTTTATGTAGGGGGCTTTGTTTTGTCTTGTTAAATTTGCTTGCTTTGAAACGACTTCTTGAGTAGTCTGGGATGACCTTGAAATTTTGATCTTCCTAGCTGCACCTCCCAAGCGCTGGGATTTCATGGTATGCATCACAAGGCCCAGCCCTGGCTGGAATATCTTTCAAAGATTTCACATGCTTTTACCTCATAATTCCACATTAAGGACTTATTGAAGGGGAACACCCAAAAACAGGCAGGAAAGGGGGGGGGAGTCTCTCCTAAATACTAAATAAGGTGTTTAGTATTTAATAGTATTGGAAAACAACTCATTTAACAAGGGAATAGTTAAATCTACTATGACCCTTCTGATCAGTGGACTACTAATGCTATCAATGAAAAAGTTTAAGTGACATTAAGAAGACTATATAGCACCATCAAAAATACAATGAGAACAGAAGAATTCTAGGAAGGAGGAAGCCCATTCCTCCTAGTCCTGCCCAGACCTTGGAAGAAGCAAGATGTGACCTGCTCCACTGAAAAAGGTACCTAGCCACGTGGCTAAAACAGATAATAATAATGGGCTAATAATGGGTTGATATAAGTTAATAAGAGTTAGCAAGAAGCCTGAGCCAATGGGCCAATCAGTTTATAATCTTATGGAGACCTCTGTGTGATTTTCTTTGGGGGCTTACCGGCTGTGGGAACTGGGCAGGACAGAAACCCCAACAAGCTGGCCCTCATGTTACACTTATACGATGTCAAATGATAGAAACAAGATAGCACATTGCGTTTTCACTATTAATGCAATTATGGAGACCTTGAGTATGCACAGATGGGGCCAAAAGATGCATATCTATAAGGACTTATGTTCAAGATATTGGATGGGGTGGGTGGCTGGGGAGATGGCTCACCTGTTAAAGGCACTGGTCATCAAGGCTGATGACCTGCGTTAAATCCCCTGAATCCCACAGGGTGGACGAAGGGAACCGACTCTGCCACAAGCTGGTCTCTGACCCCTCCACTCCTATTAGGAAGCCTAGCCACAGCATGGGTGTCCAGGAACATATAGACACAACACTTAATAACTAAGTAGAAACTCAAAAATTAAAGTTATGGCCAAGTGTGGTGGTGAACACGTTTAATCCCAGCACTCAAGAGGGAGAGGTAGGTGGGGATCTGTGAGTTTGAGGCCAGCCTGGTCTCCATGGGGTCTTCAGGCTACATGGTGAGACTCTGCCTCAAATCAAACAAACAAAACATAAAGTTATGGGATCTGGGGAAAAGTTTGTTGTTGTTGTTTTTCCTCCATACATCCTTTAATATTAATAGAGACAGGAATAAGGTAGTTTCAGTTTTAGACAGGTAGGTAAGGATAAGAGGCCCCTGGAGAAGAGAAATCTTTGCAAGCTGGCAGAGCTGATTCTCAGTGAGCTACAGGCAGGCAGAGGCATGAAGGTAATCTCAGGAGACCTCTGCAGATTAGCAAACCAGCTATCCAATGAACTCCATCTCAGCACTGAATGCAAAAGCTGCAATAAAGCCAGGCGGTGGTGGCACACGCCTTTAATCCCAGCACTTGGGAGGCAGAGGTAAGCGGACCTCTGTGAGTTCGAGACCAGCCTGGTCTACAGACCTAGTTCCAGGACAGGCTCCAAAACCACAGAGAAACCCTGTCTCGAAAAAGCAAAAAAAAACAAAAAAAAAAAAAAAACAAAAAAAAACTGCAATAAAAACTGTGGATTTAGCCCAATGTTGTAAATTCAGCTATGGAGCTCTTCTGCACAAGAATGCTGGGCTGGGCTGGGCCTTGAGAACAGAGGTCCTTCTCTCCTGAGATTTGCTCAGAAGCTGTGCATATGAAGAAGCCTCGACTTACAAGGTAACAGCTGGCCACAAGCCTTTGCTCCAATAGTGGAGGACCTCTAGTCATTGCTCTCCTCGCTGTTTGGCTCTATCTCCCCTTTGAAGTTTCTCAGCAGGCTTGAGGCCCCTCTTTCTCAGGCCATGCTGTCTTTATCTTCCGCCCAATCAGAGTCCCCACGCCCATTTAGTTCATCCAAACGGAAGCCTCCGAACTCAAGGCTCACAAGGGCCTCAAAAGTCCTCTCCCTTATAGAGAGAGCTGCTTTTCCACTCAAAAGCACTGTGTGCCTTTCTACTCTCTTTGCTCCCCATTCTTCAAGATTGTGAGACCGTGAACCTGGGAGCCACTGGCTCAGAGTCACTAATGGGGCCGTAGAGATTCTGAAGCCCTGGTTCTCTAGGTTAAGCCCACCCAAGGTAAGGTTTATTTGCATTCAGAGGCCCTCCTCCCAGCCTTATTATGGGATATTAAAGGGAGATTTTCAAAAGAGGTCTTAAGCGTTGCCCGATTGCAATGTGATTTTTACTCACTTGTTCCAAATCGTCATTTTCATTGGAAAAATCTGAGATTCTTTTTACAGTGGAGTTAACTATGGAAAACAGTATGTGGTTCTTTTCTGTTTTAGCCCAACTCAGAATCAAGTCGCTTGGTAATTAAAGTAAGTTGAGAATTTGTTTTCTTTGTACATGTTTCAGTGGTCTCAACTTCACCGTGATACACACCAGAAATCACATTTCTGTCAAATGTATGCCCATGTTTATGGAGCTATGGATCTGCACTAAGAGAACTAACAAGCCACATCCCCTCCATTTTCAAAAGGCCTTTCTTCTGGGACCAAACTTGGCTTTGGAGTGTATTTCAAAAGATTTATGTGATGCCATTAACAGAAATCCAAGCCTTGATTTTGATAATGGGTTACTGATGATAGACCAATGTGGATGAGGGAGGGAATGATTTTTTCCATGTCTTCATTTTTTTTTTCATTTTTATAAAAATGTACTTTATTTTAAAAATGAGTCCATAAAAGTAGAAATCAACATACAAAAATACAGATTACTGCGACATGTTGGCAAAATAGCTCCCAGGTGGACCTGCACGTATGAGGGCAGCTGGAGGCCGAAGTTCAGCCAGAGCCCACTGTTGGCCCTCACTAATCTGCAAACAATAGTTTCAAGTAGTAGTTAGCACTTTAACTACTCAGGAATTGAAGCATAATTATTCCTCTGTTATACTTTTTAAAAATGTTCTCTCATATTGGGAGCAGTGAGCCCCAGATCCTGAATTTCTTGTAAACAACTAGTTTTCCCCTGATCTGAGTGCCTACAGCTGCTCTGAGCACGAGACCTTCAGGAGTTCCTGATGGCAGGAGAGTGGTTTCTGGTGGGTTTGGCTGGGGCGTATCTCTATATAATCTGCCCCTGAACACAATAAAGGGAGCATTCTTGGGGCATTCTGGCTTCAAGGATGACCCGTGTCTCTGTCTCTGTGAGTCTTTGTGTGTTTCAATCCCCAGCCCCTTGGACTGCTTGCGAACTGTATGGTGGTACTTAGAGCACAGACCGGCATGGTGCGCTGAACTTTAGGTCTGAGCAGATAAAGGTACTCCATATTATTGTTTTAACAGTAAGATTTTTTGACGAAAAGGTAATAGAAATGTATTCTGGCTCTGTCATATTCCAAAGAGGTAACTGTCTTAATTTTTTCTTTTTCTTTTCCTTTTCTAAGAAACACAATATGATCTTTTTGCTTCTGTGTATCAGGTGTTATAAAATATGTCTGTTATCAAAAGATTTAATGCCCAATGACTCTTAAAAACTTAGGTGCAGTGCTAGTTGTGCCAGCCGTGCAGAAGTTTCACACATACCTGCTTCTCATGCATTTCTCAGAGAGAGAAATAAGTAGCTCTACCTAAGGACATTTAGATCCAGTAACATCCTGGACAGTTTCAAACCACTGTTGGGAAAGACCACTTAAAAAGAGTTCCAAGTCTGTAGCACAATTAAGAAAAACCCAGAGACAGAAATTGGAGTTCAACCTGAATGTCAGAGAAGCAAAATAGTCAGCCACTGGCTCTTGCTTCTACTTCAGCCCAAAATGGCAATACTACCTCCAGGAATCCCCAGAATGAGACTGCCTGAGAGCTGTCTCATTCCATTTTATATTCCTCTCTAGGGCTGTTATTAAACACTTGTACCAATACCACCTGGTTTCTATGGTAAACTAGTGTGGCTCCTGGAATTAAAGGTGTGTCACTACTATCTGGTCTGTAAGGCTGTTTTACTCTCTGATCTTCAGACAAACTTTATTTATTAAAATATAAATAAAATGTCACTACATTTATCCATTATGTCTAATATGAAAAAGAAGGCTTTGACTAATATGAAAAACCATATACAATAAGTACAATGACTATATATAGTATATAAGGCAATAACTATATCAACATTGTCTAGTCCATTTGCATTTGAAAAATTCAGAGAAAGTACTCTATATCTATCCTATCTATAAAGTCTTATAATACCTATTTTACTTTCTATCATAATTTGCTTTCTGTATCAGGAAAACAAGGAAAGCTATAACTATCTAGTCTTCAACTCCCTCAGAGACCTAAGAAGGAAATAATATTAACTGAATAAGCAGAAAATGCAAGTTTCTCTGCAATGTTGGGGTGTCTACCTTCAGACTAGCATATCCAATAGATTTTTCTGTGAAATAGGATATTCTGAAGGACTATCCCTCCTTATCTTGACAATGTTTAGCAGTCACTTTCTTTTGTGTCCTGCTTGTCCAATTAGGACAGCATACTATTAACAGTTGAGGCAAGGGCATTTTCTTGCTTAGTGGTTTACTTTTGCCACAAAGACAGTAAACTCTATATGGAAGTTTCCTTGATGCCCATTAACTTCTCTGAAAGATTGGTGCTGCCAGGAGCAGACAGGTCTCATTGTCATAAAAAAGAGCCTATGTTATTAAAACATCTTAATGCCATATTGTGTAGATCTCTGAAATGTTTTAAGATAACCTGTCTATCTAAAATATATCTTTGTTTGACCTTGAAAACATACTTAATGTGACTACAAGTTCATTTATAATAGGTGAATAATTACTAAGCTCTATTTCCTTATTATTCTAAACAGCAATAATAACTTTCAAGGACTAGAAATTTGTAAAGCTGACCAGTGCAGCTGTTTCATTTTCTAATCTTCAGGCAAGCTTTATTTTGTAGTCTGAGACTCCACTTTTTTTCCTGGCTGCCCAGACCCGAGTTAATTACCACACTGTTTGGCTAATAGCTTAAATATATTTCTAGCTAGCTCTTACATCTTAAATTAACCCATTTCTATTAATCTGTATATTACCACAAGGCTGTGGCCTAGTGGTAAGGTTCTGGTGTCTTTCTCCTTTAGCAGATACATGACATCTGCCTGACTCCACCTTCTTTCTCACAGCATTAAGTTTAGTTTTTCAGCCTAGCTCTATACTGCCCTGCTATAGGCCCAAGCAGCTCTTTATTAACCAATGGTAATAAAACATTCACAGAATACAGAGGGAAGTCCCACATCACTATTTATTAAAGTACAAATAAAATATTTCCTCATCAAATTTAGGATTCTGGGGACAAAGCATAACCGGGGAACATACATAATACATTAATGGCTACTTCAAAGGCTAGCAGCCTATGATTCTTTCCATCCAGCTCACCAAACATATAGCTTATTGTTCTTCAAAATCAAGTTTTATAAATTACTGAATAATAAAAGAGGTAACAAGTTATGAAAAACAGCATGAAAACTGTGAACTAGGAGTAATTTTTAAAAACTCAATTCTAAATAGACTTAATCTGAAAGGCACTTGGTAGAACTGACTCAAAATTTGCTCTAAAAAGCTATTTTGAAATTATAGACTAACTTAAAGACCTAACACTTGGAATCTGAGAGCTTAGCACTGACGGAAACATCTCTATATTCTTGAAAAAGCAATACTTCATAGTTCTCCCTTACAAATGGTTCTCTAAGCATACATATACAATGAGGGTTAAGGTAAAACCAATAGGAAAGGTAACCAAGGTCTTCAGAAACTGGATTTGCTGTCTGTGTTCCTCATTCCAAAGGAAGGGACTTTATACGTGCTTTTTGCAGAGTCAGTCGGCATTTGATACCCCAAATCTCTGGGCTCTTCTTGTTGTCGATAGTTGGCCTTGCAATGGTGGTAAAATAGGCACAATTAATCTGCAGATGGGGAAGGGAGTCTTTCAATACCTGCAGGGTATTTTCTGGCACGATTCCATAAACTTGTAGTGTTTTTAGTGTGGCGATTTGTCCAAGTCCAAGTAGACTCTGGGGCATTATATCATAGCACCGGCTAAGCGAGAGGTGTTGAAGGTTGTTGAGCTGAAAAAAATCTGGAAAGCAGTCTTGATTTATCATGACATTGTCACTTAAATCAAGGCGGATAAGGTTGGGGCACCGTCTAATTAAGGTACGAAGATCTGTTTTCTGGAGGTTCTTTCGGTAGCCACTGAAGTTGAGCTGGGTGATGGTGGCTGATAAATGTGCCACAGCCGCTTTCACATGCTGTTTAGTAAACTCAAAGCACCAGGAGAGATTCAGTTCATCCAGTATGCAACAGCTGCTTAGCAGATTCACCACAGCAGACTCAGAAAATCCAGAGCACCCACAAAGGTTTAGTCGCACCAAGTTTTCATTCTGGGCAAGAGCATTGACAATGGGATCCGAAAGCTGCAGGCCTTCCAGGCTTAGATTCTGTAACTTGGAGCACTCAGACAGAATTCCATGGAGGCTTGCCACATTTATAACTGAATTCGACAGGTCCATGTGCTTTACAGGAAAAGACCTGAGCCTTTCACTCAGTGGTTGTTCCATAACCGATCGTGGGCAGCGGAAGGCAATCACCCCTCGAGAAAGCAAACGGACAGTCACATCCGGGTGCAGTTTTACACCTGCAAGGTCAAGGGTTTGCCAGAGAGTCCCGTCTTGCGAGAGGTGGTACCATTTTTTACAGACTCTGGAGGCACGGACTAGCGCAGGGAGGCACAGGTAGGAAAAGATCCGAAGGAGCAGCTCATCTGGAAGGGAGTCCCAGGGAATACCTGGAAAGTTCTCTTGATTCGGCTTAGGCCTACGGATGATCACAAAGGCTCTGTCGCTGTCTTCGCTCTTTAGCCATTTCCTTGAAGGGCTCTTGGGGGGGCCGAGGTTTGAAGGCAGTTCATGCGTAATGTTCTTACGGCCCTTCTCCAAGTCAGAGATACTCGCCATGTCTGAGAGCCGTTCAGAAGTCTTACTGGAATCCCGTCTCCACGTGAAGTTGGTGGTGGTGATTTTGCTACTCTGGTCCAGAATCTCCTGAAGTTATTTCCTGTATACTGTGTGCACGGATTCAGGGGTTTTGAAAACCCGCATTAGTTGAAGACCGGCCTGTCTCACAGCCTCCTACTCCGAGGCCTGCAGCGCGACCCACGAACAGCAACGAGCTCCAACGGTCTCGCGCATGCGCACACAGAGTTCCCGCATCTCGCGATGCCCCATCGCCTTCCGGGAATTGTAGTTCTGGGTCTGACTCGCAGTTCGCCCTTCCTCATTTTAATGATTTAAAATTGTATGTGTCTATGTTGGTTTGTGTATATGAGTGCAGGTGCCTCTAGAGCCAAGAAGAGGGCATTGGGTTCCCTGGCGCAGTTGTGAGTCACTTAACACAGAGACTGGGAACAGAACTGTCCTAGAATTCAGATCTCCTGCAAGAACAGAAAGCACACTTACCCTCTGAGCCATCGCTTCAGCCCCCTCTTTTGTTTATGTTTAGACAGGATCTCAATTATTATTTTAGGCTATTTGCGAATTCACAATTCCCAGCCCTCCGCGTCTTGAGAGCTAGAATTACAGGCATGTGCTGCCACACCTGCCTTGTCTTTTTTTCCGTTGTTTGGATCATACAGCTATGAAGACAGAAACACTGACACCGTTGTCTTGCTCTTAGGATTCCCTTTTTACCAACAGTGCTGTCTCAAGTCTGTGATAAACAACACAGAGGTTCCGTTTCTCTTCAGTGTTAGTCTTCTTCCAACATGTAGGGTGAACCATTATACTTAAGATGAAGTAGTAAGCCGGGCGTTGGTGGCGCACACCTTTAATCCCAGCACTCGGGAGGCAGAGGCAGGCGGATCGCTGTGAGTTTGAGACCAGCCAGGTCTACAGAGCTAGTTCCAGGACAGGCTCCAAAACCTCAGAGAAACCCTGTCTCGAAAAATAAAAAAAAAATAAAAAAAAAAGATGAAGTAGTGACCAGAGGTCATTTGAAGAGTCCTCCAGTCTTGTTATTTTATTTTTGCTATCTGTAGAAAGTTGGGTGAGTTACTTCATTATTCAGTGCCTTGAAGATTTTTTTCATTTGTAAAAAGAAACAGTGACAGAACCCACTTCACAGGGTTGTTTTGAGAATTATCAGAGCTATTAAACACATTAATCTGACACATAAATTGCTTAATAAATAGAAAGCTCTATAACTAATGCACACAAGACAAACCTTATAACCAATGCTAAGCAATAGGTTATTTATCTGTTTACTCACAAGGTACCTGAAGACTGGGTTGTGTGTGACTTAGTTCGTGTATTCCTGGTCCTTACCATACATCTTAGACATAGTAGTTACTTAAGAAACATAAGTAGAATGAATTGAAGAAATGCATAATAATTTTTGGGAACTATTGGGAAATCTGAGAGCTAGTCTCTGCCCTTCAGAAGCTTAGGGACATATTCAAATGCGTGACTCTATAAACACTATCAACAGCTGCTTGTGGAGGTAGGGGAAGATACTCACAGGCAGATGGAAGTGGGTGTGGGAACAGATACTCAACTAACAAAAGGAAAACCCAGTTTTCTTGCTAGCTGCATAGCCCGTGGCATATCAGTTATTACCCCTTCCTTTTGACTCTCCCTGAAATACATTTATATTAAGCAGCGGCCAGAGGAACAGAATGAATTATTGTACAGCAATTTCTTCCAAATTGAACTATTCTACCCTGGAAGAAGAGCCTTAGACTCAAGTAAACAAAACTTACAAGCCTCAGGAAATAAAAAACTCACAACATTCAGGAAATCCCTCAAACTTACAAGATTTGCAACGCCCATTGAAAATTATACAAGCAGTAAGCACTTCTATGGAAATTACCAGTCAAACTACATGCCTGGAATTTTTGCAGGGAGCTTTATCATGATGCAGCTGCCCATTGAGTCTTCCACATTCCTGTAGGTAGTAACCCTAATAAACTCATTGATTTCTCCAAGGTGCACTTTGGTCAATTGTCAGTTCCTTATTGGGCTTTCAGTAACTGTTATGGCGTGGCATGTTGGTACATGCCCATAATGCCCACACTTGGGAGGCAGAGGCAGCAGGATCACTACAAGTTCAATGGTAGTCTGATCTACAGAGCAGGTTCAGGTCAGTTACACAAAAATAAAAACAAAACAAAAACAAAAAAATCCAAAATATCAAAAACAAGAAAAAACAAAAAGCCAAAATATCAAAAACAAACAAATCAACTAACTAATACAACAAAACAAAAACAAAAAGCCAGATACCTTGAGCTGAAACAGTTGAAGGTTTGAATTATAGTTTGCCTTCTAGTACCTGAAGTAATGTTGAAGCAAGGCCTTACTGTTTCTTACTGAACTTGCCGTGGTTTCCTTCTAAAAATTAGAGGAATATTTTGTGTGAGACTATTTAGGAAGCTTTTCTATTTTGTGTGAGACTATTTATATAAATAGACACAGTAGATTTTTCCAAAAATAGCAACAGATTTAATAAAAAGTTAATAAAAATGTTTGTGTTGTCCATTCATTAGAGAAACAGTCACTGGGGAAATAGGTAGAATTTCAGGCTCCTATATCAGGGACTCTCAGGGCCCTTATTAAGACTTACTTCCATGAAAATACTTTTCATAGATATAAGTAACAAATATACTTGAGGACAATTATAATTGTTTTCATTGGTCTGATTAGGGACTCTAATGTTATAAGTTAACTCGGATTTTAAAATATTTGTTCTTTTTATACAATTTGGTAATGATGTTGAAGAGATGGAGAATATTGTATTTGGATGGTTTTCAGTGTGATTGAGCCTGGAGGGTTGCTCCCTCCTGAGAATCCAAGCTATTGCTGTTTTTGAAACTCTTGTCAGTTGACTGGTTGGGGCAAAATCTTTTTGTGTGCCCTTGGTGTTGTGTGTTGTCTGTTTTTGGCGTCTTTGTCTCTGTGTATCTGACTGAGGTAGAAATTCTGGGACAGTCCCCCTCCTTACCCTTAGGCATATGTTTAGTTTATTGGAAGGATGTGATAGTCATGCATTATAGTAAGGCCACTTGTTTGTTTCTCAGCTGCCCAGACTCCCAAAATAATCACACAGAAACTATATTAATTAAATTACTACTTGGCCTATTAGCTCTAGCTTCTTATTGGCTAACTCTTATATCTTAATTTAACCCATTTTTAGTAATCTGTGTATCATCATATGGCTGTGGCTTATGAAGTAAAGTTCTGGTGTCTGTCCCTGGTGGGGCTCCATGGCTTCTTCCTAACTCTGCCTCCTTTCTCCCATCATTCAGTTTATTTAGTTTTCCCTGCCTACCTCTATTCTGCTCTGTGCAGACCCAAGATAGTTTCTTTATTAACCAATGATATTCACAGCATACAGAGGGGGATTCCCACATAACCTCCCTGTAGTAATAAGGGCAGTGGGGCTGCGTCCCCAACACCCCAGCCGCCTGCTAGCTTATGCCTGAAATAACAACACACAAACTGTATTCATTTAAACACTGCTTGGCCCTTTAGCTCTAGCCCTTACTGGCTAATTCTGATATCCTGATCAACCCATCTCTAATAATCTGTGAGCACCAGTCTTACTGGGAAGATTCTAGCCTATGTCCATCCTGGGTCGGAGCTTCATCGCGTGTGTCTGCCCGGGAGCAGGGCATGGTGTCTCTCTGAGGCATCTGCTCCTGAGAGGAGAGCTGTGGAGTCTGAGCTCACTTCCTCTTCCTCCCAGTGTTCTGTTTACTCCTCTCACCTATCTTCTAACCAATGAGGGCCAAGCAGTTTCTTTTTATTTAACCAATGACCTTCCTCCATCACCTCCCCTTCTCTGTTTAAATAAAAAAGAAGGTTTTAACTTTAATGTAGTAAAATTGTGGGGCAATATTATACAGGCCCTACATTGTATGTTGGCCAAACGTACAGGCCAGCTCATACATGGCCACGCAGAAGGTAGTCACATAGGCTTTGAGTCAGATGTTGCCATCCTAAAAGGATCAGGATATGCTAATATCACTCTGCTCCTTTCTTTGTAATTATGGAGATTGCCTGGGAAGAGGTGTTAATTCAACCTACGTGACAGAGCTGGCATACAGAGCAGGAAGATAGAAAGCCGTGACAAAATGGACATAGAAAGGCGTGGTCAAAGCTATGGATATGACCAGACATTTGTCTGGTTACCTAGGAAACAGAATGCTAATGAATCCCCCCCCTCCAGTTTACGTTTTGGTATAAAAGCTGTTTGGAGAATAAACATGGAGTGAATTTTCAGGATGTGAACTCAGGATTTCATGAGCGATCACTGAAAACTCCCTCCTAATAAAGCCGTGTGGGTTGTGTCTTTAATCCCACACCTCCCCTCTGGTCTGGAGAAATAATTTATGGTCCGGGCTGGCACTGGACCATAACATAAAATTACATGTAACAGAACAGGTATCAAGCAAGAATTACAGTTACAATATTTATATGTTTTATTTTATCATAACTAAGGAAAACTATAACTATCTATCTATTCTTCAACTCCATCAAAGACTCCAGAAGGATATAATATTACCTAAGTAATCTAGAAGTGCATTGTAAGCAATTTCCAAAACTCTAGAATTTACAGAGACATCTCGCTACCTGTACAGTCACCCAACGTTTTTCTGTACCATTGGGGCATCTGTCTTTAGCCTATAGTCCCATAGTATCTAGCAGACATTTTCATGAAGCCGGAAATTTTAAAGACAGTTTTGCCTGTATTGGCAGTTTGTCAGTTACTTTTTTCTGTGTCCTGAAGAATGTCTTGCAGACTCTTTCATGAAGCAGGAACCCCAAAGGATTGTCTCACCTTTAAGCAAGTTTAGCAGTCATTTTTTGTGGGTCCTGCATGTCCAGTTCACACAGCATACTATCAAGCAGTCCAGAAAAGAGCAGTTTCTTGCCCAAATGGCTAATTAACTCCATAAGGAGCCTCTTCGATGCCCATCTTTCTCTTGAAGTAATTGATGCTGCCAGGAGCAGATGTGTCTCATTGTCTTGAAAAGTCCTAAGTTCTTAACACTGCAAATGCTATATTCTGAAGGTCTCTGAAAGGTTTGAAGAATACCTATCTGGGCTGGAGAGATGGCTCAGAGGTTAAGAGCACTGACTGCTCTACCAGATGTCCTGAGTTCAATTCCCAGCAACCACATGGTGGCTCACAACCATCTGCAATGAGACCTGGTATTCTCTTTTGGCCTGCAAGTAAATATGCAAGCAGAACACTGTATATGTAATAAATAAATAAATCTTAAAAAAGAATACCTATCTAAGTGAAATATATCTCTATATATCTAGAAAACCTAACTAACATGACTACAAGCTTAACTATTATAGATGACTATCTATTAACCTATGTTTCTTAATTATACATTACATTTTAAAATGAGCTGCACAAACAATATTTTAATCAAGATCAGAAATACATATACACAGTATAACAGAATTGACCTTAAATTTGTATCAATAAACCAAGATTCATACCAATGCAAATCTCTATAGCATATCCACCTTTAAATGTAAACATTTATAAACAATCATTTAGGGAATTTGGGTGTAGTTTTCTCCAAACTACTTTCTGCTGTTTATTGGGTGAATTAATTTTTGGGGGTGTTTGTGGTGACCTTTTGGGGGTTCTTGGTCCATCAAACCACATTAGCTGGAAGATTTTACAGGTTGTCATCCTCTGTGGAAACAAAGGAACCTCTTTTTCAAAGCAACGTATCCTTAGACTCAAATTTGAAGTCAAGATACCTTTAAAGTATATATGTTGTTTACTTAGCTCCTTTACAGTCAAAAAATTTAAAGAAAGCAATAATATACATAATCTAGATTCTCTGTGTATATTTCATCTTTACATGGCTTATTTGTTTTACTCTATTACTTTTAATATTTATTTTATTATCTTTACTCTTTATGACTGTCTGTACTCTGTCTCTTCAAAGACTTTGTTTGGTTTTTTAAAACCACTTATTTCTTTTTATAACTCTCTATACTCTTTTTTTCTCTTCCAAGCCTACATACATTTATTTAACACTGTGACTCATTTAGAGTGTTTTTATGTGTGAATCTGTCCTATTGTGTACCTGTAATTCTTGTTTGTCCAGGAGCACTTTTTAAAATGCTAAGCACTTTTAAGGCTGCTTTGTCTTTTGACTCTGCCTAGTTCAGCATGGTGAGGTGGAGGTCTGTTTAGTGCAAGCCATATTCACAGCCCTGATTTAAGGCGAATACACAAGCTCAAAATTTAGTTCTTTTAAATGCCGATGGGCCCATGGACAACAAAAAGACAAAAAGGTCCAGGGAGCCACAGGGGCGAATCCCTATTCATGGACTACCTGATGAAAGGTGGAGTTAGGAATGGGACACGTAACCCACTCTATTCTGGCACTTCCAGAATGCCCCTATCTCCTATTGGCCCGAGATCTTTTGGCAAAAATGAAAGCTTAGATATTTTTTTCTGATGAAGGAGCTAAGCTGCTCCACAAAGATGGAAAACCTGTTCAGATACTATTGACTAATAGTTTGGTTAAAGAACATTGGCTGTACCAAGTGGCCATTGAGCCTGAACCTCAATTGGAAAAATGGCTCCAAAAGTTTCCATTAGTATATGCCGAAACAGAGAGTATGGGATTGACATCGCTTGCTCCCCACTGCTCCCCGCTTCGTTTATCTAGAGCTCAAATAGGAGGCAGATCTGGTCAAACTCTGCCCATGCCCTTAGAGGTCAAAAAGGGTATCACCTCACATATCAGGCAATTATTAGACTTGAGGATCCTCCAGCCTTTTCTGTCTGTTAAGAAACCACACACCAATGACTGTAGACTAGTCCAGGACCTAGGAGAGGTTGATAAAAGGGTGGTTAACATACACCCCACAGTGCCCAACCCATAAAGTCTACTCAGCTCATTGCCCCTGGATCGGCAATGATATCCTGTTCTGGACCTGAAGGATGCCCTTTTTTAGTTTGCCTTTGAAAGGCATGACCCAGAGATATGGGTCAGCAGCCAATTAACATGGACCAGACTGCCACAAGGATTCAAACATTCTCCCACCATCTTTGATGAAAGTCTGCACAAAGATTTGAGTGAGTACCAGACTCAAAACCCAGATGTTAGCTTGTTACAATATGTTGATGACTTACTGATTGCTACTGCAGATCAGGAGACTTGCCTGACTGGAACTGAGCAGTTACTGCAAGCCCTAGGAGGCCCAGGGTACTGTGCCTCAGCAAAAAAAGCCCAAATCTGCAAGAGGCAGGTCCCATACTTGGGGTATATCTTAAAAGAAGGATAACAGTGTCTCTCGGATGCATGAAAAGAGATGGTCCTTAAGATTTTGGTTCCCATCATGGCCAAATTGAGTTTCCAGTTACAGTAGACTGTTGCGACTTGTGGATCCCGGACTTTGCTGAATTGGCCAAGCCCCTATATGAGGCCACTAAGGAAGTGTAGGACTTTCTATGGATAGAACACCATAAGCAGACCTTTGACAAACTCAAACAAAGCCTGTTATCAACCCCAGCACTGGATCTACTAGATGTGACCAAGCCCTTTCACTTGTTTGTGAATGAACACAGAAGAATAGCTAAAGGTGTCTTGACCTAGAATTTGGGTCCCTGAAAATAGTTGGTAGCCTATTTGTCAAAAAAAAAAAAAGATCCCATGGCAGCCAGATGGCCTCCGTGCCTGCATACAATAGCAGTTGTGTCTTGTGTCTTATTGGTAAAAAATGCTGATAAATTGACTTTGGGACAAAGCCTCACTATAGGCACTCCTCATGCTTTGGAAGGAGTTCTCAAGCAGCCCCCAGATAGATGGCTGAGGAAAGCCAGAATGACTCACTATCAGACCCGGTTACTTATCCCTGCCAGGATAGCATCCCAGGTACCCACAGCCCTGAACCCTGCTACCTCACTGCCTGATTCAGACCTGGAGGTGCCTCTACGTGACTGTCCCAGAATCCTGACTCAGGTCCACTGTGTCCGTTCTGAACTGAGAGGCACCCCTCTGCCTGATGCAGAGGTTACCTGGTATACTTAATGGGAGCAGAGGTGTGCAGGGGCTGCTGTGACCATGTCGGAGGATGTGGTCTGGGCTGAACCAATGCCAGCTGGCACCTCTGCACAGCGGACAGAGCTGGTGGCCTTGACAAAGGCCCTGGAGCTGGGACAGGGAAGAACAATCAGTATCTACACTGACAGCCGGTATCCATTTGCCACTGCACATGTGTATGGAGCAAATATATAAAGGGAGGGCACTGTTAATTGCAGAGTGGAAGACTACCGAAAATAAAGAGATTCTAGCCCTTCTCAAAGTCTTATGGAAGCCTAATAAAGTGGCCATCACACATTGTCCGGGGCACCAAAAGGGTGATGGACCTATTCCCAGAGGCAGCAATTTGGCAGATAAGACCACCCAGGAAGTAGTGCTACAGACTGACCCTGTCCTGGCTACAGTCCTGGTAGATCCAGGGCCCCAGCCTTACCTGAAACTCTCAAATACTCCTAGGAGGACTCAACTTGCATAACGTCTCTCCCTATGACACAATGTCTGGAAGGATGGTGGCGCTCAGCTTTTTGTAAAGTCACTTCACCTGACCAACTGGGGCAGAAGCTGCTCAGAAAGATCCACTGCCCCTCTCATATGGGAATTCACAGAACGCAAGACTTTTTGAGGTGCTCTGAAGTTAAAATCAGAGACAGCGAGCAGAAAATTGTGGACATAGTTTCTAATTGCAAGGCCTGCCAACTAACCAATGCAGTTGCCAATCCTAAACACCCTGGGACCTGACTCAGAGGAAAGAAGCCTGGAGTGTATTGGGAGGTGGGCCTCACTGAAGTCAAATCCGGCCTGTATGTGTGTAAGTATTTGTTAGTATTTAGAAACACCTTCTTGGGCTGACCGGAAGCATTCCCCACCAAATGTGAGACTGCACAGGTGGTGGCAAAAAGTTCCTAGAAGACATCCTGCCCAGGTATGGGTTTCCTACTATGATAGGGTCAGACGACGAACCGGTATTTACGTCCCAGGTGAGTTAGACTTTAGCCACTGTCCTGGGGAGTGATTGGAAATTTCATTGTGCATATAGACCCCAGAATTCAGGACAGGTAGAGTGCACAAACAGAACTCTAAAAGAGACTCTTACTAAATTAGCCTTGGAGATTGGTGCAGACTAGGGGACACTCCTCCCCTTTGCCCTGCTTAGGGTTAGAAACTCTCCTTACCAAATGGGGCTGATACCTTTGAGATTATGTTTGGTACCCCACCCCCTATGGTTCCCAGCCTGCAAACAGAATTCTTGGCAGAGTTGAATGACAGAGAGTCCAATGGGCACATAAACAAGTATGGCCAAAGCTTAGGGCCCTTTCTGAGTTTGGTGTTTCTCCCGAATCCCAGGGGACTGGGTCTACATTAAGAGACATGGTTAGGAAACACTAGAACCCAGGTGGAAGGGACCCTTTGTCATTCTGCTGCCTACACCAACTGCCATCAAGGTTGATAGTGTAACCTCCTAGATTTACAATACCCACGCCAGACCAGCTGACCCCTTCATATCCAAAGAAAACTACAAGAGAGAAGGATGGGAGGCCACCAAGGACCTAAGCAACCCGCACAAGCTGTGAATTTGGCATTCCAAGCAGTGACAATCTTAATCATTTTGCTGACTGTATGTACTGTGCCTATGAGATGTTCCGCAGGAAATTCACATGCACCCTAAATTTGACTTGGCAACTCATAAGAACTACCCAGGGATACATTCAGGATAAGAATGATGTAGCCCGGGCTGGAGAGATGGCTCAGTGGTTAAGAGCATCGCCTGCTCTTCCAAAGGTCCTCAGTTCAATTCCCAGCAACCACATGGTGGCTCACAACCATTTGTAATAAGGTCTGGTGCCATCTTCTGGCCTTCAGGCATACACACAGAAAGAATATTGTATACATAATAAATAAATAAATAAATAAATAAATAAATAAAGAATGTAGTAGCCCAAATACCTAAGGTAGCCCCATTTGTTACTTGGTTCCCCAATATAACTGCAGATCTCTGGAAGTTTGATACCCCTTATGACCAGACATAAGTCCTCATTTGCCCTATGCTTCTTCAGTATTGCAGCACAGAGAACCACATTTTTACATATGTCCCCAATGTAACGCTGGCAGAGACTGGAAAGACCAGCCAAGATGTGGGGGATGGGATGACTGCTGCTACACCATTTGGTCTTGCGTGTCTACTGGGTACTTATGGTGGAACACCCCACTTAAGACAGATTATATCTCCCTAACATGCTCACTCCCCCCCCCCGCCACTCCAGGGCATGTAACAGAGAGCAACTCAGTTTTTCTCCACCCTTGAGCAAACGGAGGTGGGAGACTGCTGGGAGCATTGATGTAGCCCCATAAATATAACCTTTACCAAGATGGGGCAGCAGAAAGAAGTTGAATGGCTCATAGGGTAGATTTGGAGAATCGGGCATCACAATAAGCGTCAATGGTTTGGACAGGCCCCTGACCCAGGAGCTATGTTCACCATAAGATTGCTTGTTGGCTATCCTACAACTGGAATAGTAATAGGGCCTAATCAAGCTAAATCCAGACCCAAGTCCAAGCTTGCCCCCACTCCTCCAGCCCCTAAACCTAAGCTCACTACCTCCATGCTCATCACCACACCCCATTGAGAAGTCACGCTCTAGGCTGTTCTCAATGTTACCACAACAGTAACTCCCCAGGCCTCAACCTCGGTATCTTTCTTTTTCTTGCTCTCCCTTCTGTTCCTCATCTGATAATGTTATTACTGCCATCACTGATGTTAACAGCAGCTGACAACACTGTCACCCCAAGCATGAGCCCGGTTGAGATGGAACCACTTCTCAAGTTGATGCAAAGATCATTTCTGGTTTTGAATTCTACAGAGACCAGTATAACATCCTCTTGTTGGTTTTGTCGTGACACTGCACCCCCTTATTATGAGGGTATTGCTGTTATGGGAAATTATACCTTGGAGACTGACCATGACCAGGGTGGCTGGCATTCTAAGGCCAACTTGACCCTTCCAGAAGTAACAGGTCAAAGGTTCTGTATAGGTGCTGTGCCGAACAGCACACAAGCACTGTGCAATCAAACCTTAGCCTCTCCGACCTCCTAAGGTTATCTAATTCCTCTTAATGATACTTGGTGCCTCTGGTTTCACACCATGTGGACATAAAAAGGTCCTTAATGACAGCAAAGGGTTTTGTGTTTTGGTGCTACTGGTCCCCGGGCTGCTTTACCTCTTAACCGAGGAACTGTTAAATAGACTAGAAGGCCCAGTCCTTGGGCGAGTTAAGAGAGAACCTGTGTCCACTCTCACCCTGAGTATTTTGCTGGGAGCTAGCCTAGGCAGACTAGGAGTGGGGACAGCATCCATAATTACCCAAAATCAACATTATTCCAGCCATTGCGTCGCTATAGGTGTAGAGTGCTTAGAGAATTCTGTTTTTCACTTGTGGGAATCCCTAACATCCTTGGCTGAAGTTGTTTTACAGACTAGAAGGGGCTTAGACCTAATTTTTCTCCGGCAAGGAGGGCTTTGTGCTACATTAGGGGAAGAATGTTGTTTTTATATAGATCATTCTGGTGTGGTAAAAGACAATATGGCCAACGTGAGAGAAGGACTAAGGAAGCAAAAGAGAGAATGCGATACAAATCGGGATGATTTTGAATCCTGGTTTAACAGCTCCCCTGGCTGACTACTTTAATTTCCACACTATGTGCCCCCTTCTTCATACTGATCTTACTCTTAACTTTTGGCCTGTGCGTTTTGAGTAGGTTGGCACAATTCATGAAAGAGAGACTTGGGACAATTCAGTTAATGGTTGCCAGATATCAACCAGTAGCAGGAAATGGCGTAGGAGAGGCATGTTGTCCACACCACCAAACCTTGTCAGAAGAAATTGAGAGGCACCTAATGGAATTAGGTGAGGCAGGAAGTGACTATGGACCATCATAGGTACAAGTAAGAGGAGGGAATGAAGAGACTGAGCAAACTCCATTTTGAAAAAGAGCTCCATTTTTAGACAAAGCCCAACTAGAGGATGAACTCAGCCCCACTAAAACTTATAAACAGTTCCAGGAAAAGTCACCCACTATGTCTGTACTGGTCAGAGTTACCCTACCAGGGTGCCCAAATATCTGCAAGTTTCAGACGTCCTTGTGGGCATCAGATCAAACTGTTGTTTTGAAATTCCTGCCTGCTGTCAGTTGCTGTTTTGAAATTCCACTATACCCAACCAATGACTTTAAAGATTGCACATCCATACCCAATCCCAAAATGCCAGGATTTGTGTCACCCTGCTTTGTGGTTTGTCCCTTTAAAAACCACTTACCCTAAAGGCTCAGGGCCAGTTTTTCTCCACCTGCTCTGTTGAAACTTGATCAAACTAGCTTGTAAATCAATAAATCAATAAACCCCAGTGTGTTTTGCTTAGGAAGCTGCAGCTCTGTGGGGGTCTTTTATGGGGGAGGTGTCTTGCTACACGGGAACAACAATGCCTAGGATATTCTGCTATACTCAGATTGGTGACTAGCCCAATTGTCATCAGAGAGGCTTCATCCAGCAACTGATGGAAACAGTTGCAGAGAACCACAGCCAAACATTAGGCAGAGCTCAGGGAATCAATCCTGCTGAAGAAAAAGAGAAATACTTAATACATGGGGAGGTACATAGTCCTACTGCAACTTGATACACCATGTTTTGTTGATATGCATGGGAGGCCTGCCCTTTTCTAAATAGAAACGGTGGAGGAGTGAAGGAGGGGTGGGGGAAGGACTGGGAGGAGAGAAACAAGGGGAAATTGTGGTCAGGATATAAAATAAATAATATGAAGAATATAGAATTAAAAAAAAGAATTTGGTTTTCCCAAGTTAGCCCTTCCACCCATCAAAACATTTTAATTGCTCTAGAGCACCGATGTGTGGTTGAAATTCCCTACCTAGTAGAATCCCTTGTCTCTAATGGACTGCCATCCACCAGCCTCATCAGGGTTTCCAGCCTAGTGCTCAAGACTGCATCTTCAAAATCTTTACAATTGCATCTCATGCGCTTTCACTGGGCTTGATTTACTTTTATCCCAAGTTTTATTTAGTTTTATTTTATGTGTATGTATGCGTGTTTGCATGCATGTATGGGCACTGTATATGTGCCTACTATCCATGAAGACCTGAAAGAGAGTGTTTGGATAGATCCCTTGAAACTAGAGTTACAGGTGGTTGTGAGATACCCAATATGGGTGCTGGGAACTGAATCTGAGTCCCTTATAAGAGCAGCAAGTACTCTTAGCAACTGAACCATCTCTTTAACCCTTTCCTTTCTTCCTTCCTATCTTCCTTTCCTCCCTCCCTCCCTCCCTCCCTCCCTCCTTCCCTCCCTCCCTTCCTTCCTTCCTTCCTCTGACAGGATCTCATGTAGTTCAGGTTGACTCTGAACTTTCTTTGTAACCCAGGATGTCACTGAATTCAAGCTTATGCTGCATTCACCCTGAAAGTGAATTGCAGGGAGCCATCACACCTCACTGTGTTATATGCTGAATCACTAAGCGGCTAACAGCAAGGACCAAAGTGGTGGACCTGTATCGGTGTGAATAAATGCAGGCAAATATTAAAGAATATATACAAATTTAATGATTAAATAAAACTTACAGAACCGAGGTTCCCGCATAGCACAGGAGGTAGGAAAGAAAGGGCGGAGCTGCCTCCCGCACGCCCATTTATCGGTACGCATTTGCCCCGGGCAAACCCGCCCCCTAAAGGGGCTGGCTTAACCCTACATCTCCCCCTTTTGTCTAAATAAGACAGAACTAAACCAAATATAACTATAAACAATAATAACAAATGATAAATATAACAAACAATATTGATAACAAAAGTTTTGCTAGACATTCTATCTCAAGGAGTCTAAATAATGTAGAGAGTAACTACAATTAAATAATCTTCAACTCCATCAAAGATCTGAGAAGGGAATAAATATTACTTAACAAATGAGAGATATCCAAAATGTGCAACAAATGACAGAGACAACTGACTACCTGGGCAATCACCCAAAGTCTCGTTTGCAATGTTGAGTCAACCAACTTTGGCTAAGGCCTAACATAACTGACATAACATTATCAAATGCAAGGAACTTTCTTAGAATTATCCTACCCTGTCTTGGCAAGATGAGACAATCCTGTTTCATATCTTAGTCAGTAGATGAGGTATGGACTTTTCTTAACCCAAAGGCCAGTTCTGCCAAGAAGACAAGCTCCCAGTGAAGTGTCTTTGGTGCTCAACGTTCTCTCGGGAGTAGAGTGGTGTTGCCAGGAGTAATTGTGTCTCATTGTTACAGAATTCTAGGTTAGATTAAAGGCCATTTTCTACACCTCTTCAAAGAGGCTGAAGATTATACTATCTATACTAAAAATAATCTCTATGTATCTAAAAGACCTAATTAACCTAAAAATAAATATGACAATCATATAATTCTCAATACCTATCTAATTTGAAAACTAAGAGAATAAACAACTGTGCAAAATATGAAGACAATGATCTTTACCTGTAAACAATGCCATTACATATCAAATGTAAACAATGTTATTACATAAATAGTATCAGAGGTAGAAATTTACATTGTGATATGATAGATGTGTCCATACAATATAAGCATACTCTTATACAAAAATAGAGGTAGGAACACTCACATTCAATATTCAATATATCAATATACAAGAAACAGTACCAATATAATTTTCTAAAAACAGTAAGTCACAAATACCAATCATCCCATCAAACCAGTTAATCCCCCCTTTTTTTTTGAATATACCCCTAATTCCATACAATATCTCCCCATCCCCTCAACCCTAAACCAACCACTAAAAGATGTTCCTAACCCTGTGGGCAAACTCTGTTGGGAGAGGGGACGTTGTCCTCTTAGATTGCTTCTAGCTGACATGGGGGCGACGTTCTTCTTAGGGGCCCCTGTGAAAGCAAATGACGGTAAAATTCCCAAATTAACCTTTGACCTAAGAAAATTATAACTAGTCTCTGAGCGTTTTGAGAAGGTCCGGCCAGAGTGTTGTCAAAAATGTGCATCATTCGAAATTGTCTCCTGCAGTTGGTACCAAAAAACAGGTCTAATATTAGCGCTTAAAAAAAAATTCATGACGTCATAAAAACCAGATTGAGTTGATGTTGTGGGGCCCCATCTTCATCCTGGAAACTTCAAAGATTACTGTAGGAAAATATGGTGTTTGTTATGGGAAATTTAAACATTAACAACAAGGACACATACTGACATATAAAGAAAGACACAGATATGAGGAAAGGCAAAGAAAGTTTATCAAGTATAAAATTATTCTTATTCTGTCCCATTTCATGGCTCCTGACCTGAGACAGAAATTCTGAAATATCTCTTATCAACAGGCTTTGAATTGAAGAGGGACTGAATCCAACTCCAAAACCAGCTCTAAACATTTATAAAACATATAAATATATATAAAAAATCAATACTTACAGTATGTATAGAATTTTATTGTTGATACTTAGTGGGTCATAACTATTTTCCATCCATCAGTAATTAAATATTCAGGATCCCTTAAATTCTTTGAAGATGAGTATTTTCCTGTGGAGATAAGAAAAGAACCCTGCCCCAAACCTATCTGTATTTCTTACCATCAGTATGCTCGCCATCCTTGTGAATGAATTGTTATTTATCTTTTCCAAGTGGCTTTTCTTCTTCAAACCGAACCTTTATTAATTTTGAAGTTATCCACAATTTTTCCTCACCTGTGGAGATAAGAGCAAAACCCCTTCCCCAATGCAGTACATCTCCTGGATTCCATTGTGAGGTCAGCACATCCTTGAAATAAACTGGTTGATTTAGTTCAGCAGACTTTTCCATTATCCAATGTCTTTCTGCAGCCGTCGTTCCCTTTTCATTAGCGTTGAGAAAATTCAAGGTTAACAAAGCATTATGTAACCTATTTCTGGGGATGTTTTCCACCACTTTCTGTTTGCTCAACATATCCGTTATAGTTCGATTTGATCTTTCTATGACTGCTTGACCTGTAGGATTGTATGGTATACCTGTAACATGCTTGATATTGTAATAATCAAAAAACCGTTTCATTTTCCTAGAGACATAAGCAGGAGCATTATCTGTCTTTATTTGTGTAGGTATACCCATGATAGCTATGATTTCTAATAAATGAGTGATTACTGAATCAGCTTTTTCTGAACTTAAAGCAGTTGCCTACTGAAAGCCGGAATAAGTGTCAATAGTGTGATGAACATACTTCAATTTGCCAAATTCTGCAAAGTGGAACACATCCATCTGCCAGATTTCATTCCTATGGGTGCCCTTCGGATTAGCCCTTGCTGGCAGTGGCATTTGGTTATAGAAAGAGCAGGTAGGGCATTTCTTCACAATCTCCTTAGCTTGTTGCCATGTAATAGAAAACTCTTTCTTCAAACCTTTGCTATTAACATGATGTTTTTTATGAAATTCAGAGGCTTGTAGCACACTACCAATCAATAATTGATCAATTTCTGCATTAACTTGTGCTAGAGGACCTGGCAGACCCGTATGGGATCGGATGTGTGTTATGTACATAGGGCAAAGCCTGTTCCTGATCAAATCTTGAACCTGGATAAACAATGAGGTTAGTTCTGTATCATCAGGTATAAATTCAGCAGTTTCAATATGTAAAATAACTCTTTCTGTGTATTGTGAATCAGTAACTATATTAATAGGTTCTTTAAAATCTCTTAGTACCATAAGAATGGCATATAATTCTGCCTTCTGGACAGTATTATACGGACTTTGTTCCACCTTACCCAAGCCTTCTGATTTGTAACCTGCCTTCCCTGATTTATTGGCATCAGTATAGAATGTACGGGCTCCAGTTATTGGAGCATCACGGACGATTCGAGGAAGGATCCAAGAAGTTCTCTTTATGAAGTTAAGCCGCTTGCTTTTTGGATAGTTGTTATTAATGTCTCTCAAAAATTAGCACAAGCTCTTTGCCATGGTTCATTATCTTCCCATAATTTCTTTAGTTCATCAGCAGTGAAAGGCACTATAATTTCTGCTGGGTCTATGCCTGCTAGTTGACGAAGTCTCAGCTTGCCTTTTATAATTAACTCAGAGACTTTTTCCACATAAGTTTTTAGTTTCTTGCTTGGTTTATGTGGTAAAAAGATCCATTCCAAAATAATATCATCTCTCTGCATTAAAATTCCTGTAGGAGAAATTTTTGATGGTAATATGATGAGAATACAATCGAGCTCTGGATTCACTCTGTCCACATGTGCCTGTTGTAATTTCTCCTCAATCATTGTCAGTTCCTTTTCTGCTTCAGCTGTTAATTCTCTGGGACTGTTTAAATTTTTATCACCATCCAAGGTTTTGTTCAAATGAATTATTAGATCAGGTGTTATCCCAATAGCTGGTCGTAGACTAGAAATGTCTCCTAACAGTCTTTGAAAGTCATTAAGAGTCCGTAGGCGATCTCTCCGAATTTGTGCCTTTTGTGTCTTAATTTTTTGCAAACCTATTCTATAACCTAAATAATTAACAGAATCTCCCTTCTGAATCTTTTCAGGAGCAATTTGCAATCCCCATTTGGGTACAAGTATTTGTATTTCTTCAAACAGTCTGTTCAAGGTATCCATGTTTGAATCGGATAACAAAATGTCGTCCATGTAATGGTATACTATAGATTTGGGA